>NW_025999990.1:29692341-29706292 GCF_001458135.2 Marmota marmota marmota
GGGGAGGGGAGGGGAGAGGTGGGGAGGGGGGAGGGGGGAGGAATAACTTGAGTATTCTAAGTACCACAAAAGTGGAATAGTTGAAGAGATCCACAACATTGACCCCAGTGCCAGTAGCTACTCAGGAATCCCGAGATCAGAACAGCCCCCAGGCCTTGGGTCGACCAACTCCAGTTTTGGGGAAAAAAGTGTAATGGACGTTAAGCCAGTCTCAAAGCAATCTACCCATCAAGAAAGACCCAGCAGCTAAAACTTAAACATGCTAGTTAAGCCATACTTGAACTTTTATTTAAGAGATCCAAAGTTTCTTGCCCAAGTTTAACATTTACTACAATTCAGGGATCCAGTCCTGAATGAGGAAGAGGGGACCCTTTGAGAATTAGAAGGCAGGTATTGCATGCAAGTCAGTTCTGCCTCTAGGAATAGAGCCTCTAAAGACACCTTCCTGTAAGAACTGCTCCATAACCACATTTATATTTTGCTCCAATATCCTGTACAGGAACAAGACAAAAAATTTCTCTAGGATGATACTATCTGCCACCATTTGCCCAGGGATTAGCATGGGCAGGGCACTATGCATGGACCTGTGCCCACATCTGCTTGAGGGCTTCTATCACCACCAGGTCAAGGCATGAGGTCCCCTTGCCCTCCCTGTTGAGGGAACAGATCAGCTTACAGGGGTAGTTTGCTCATAGTTAGGCAGGCTTGGATTCAAACTCCAGTTTATCTGATTTTGAAGCACACACTTCCCTCTTTCCCATTCCTTGGGTTCACTAGTCAACACCAAATGTAAGCTTGACTGGATCCAGGACCAGTGAATTTATTTCTCATGACTGTTCAGAAATGAAACATCACCCCCTTTTGGTAACTGGAGTCACTGGATAGGTCACAGCTTCTTGGGTCTAATGCTGGAACCTGTGTTCTCTCATTGGTCAGTAATAGTACTAGTGAAGGGCTCAGCCAGAAGAGATGGCCACATTAAGTTCCCAGTCAAGGACAGAGCAATAGCAGAGAGGTTGAGCACAACACCCTGCAGTCAAGCAGACCAGAATCCAAGTCTCAGCTCTGTACTGAGGGCTCTTAGCTAAGCAGCTGTACCGTGGGTGCCTGGTTTCTTCATCTATGATGTCCCAGACTAATTCCCATCTAGAGGTTACTGTCTGGATTAAGGGAGATGACATCTACAAAGATCTTTCCTTGGTGCCTGGTAGAAAATAAACATTAAGTGCTCAGTGGAAATTTCTGTATAAAAATTTTGGAAGTAAATCGCCTATTTTAACAAGACCATTCTTTTCTATTTATAAGTTAGATGTTGGTTTTAATACCAGCTCTGTTTGGCCTGTGTCCCTGGGTGAGCTACCAACCCTCTTTGAATTTCTCCCCCTAATGTGTCAGGAGGATACATGGGATAACCTGTTGAACCCCTTGTACACAGCAGGTACTCAATAATGGTGGCCCTAGTCCTAACTCGGATGGAGCACAAGACTCCGAGTCACCCGACCTCAGGCCTATCATGGCAGAGATCATGATTCAGATTGCTTTCAGACAAAATCCTCATACCTAAGAGCTATGCTCCTTCCATTCATCCATTCTTAGGTGACAACCCCAACTCAGGAGGAAGTTTACCAGAGAGAAGGTTACAGGAGGGCTAGACTCTCCAAAGTCATCCCATACCAACACTGAGCTGAAACGGTCCCCCTGGAACACTAACACAAAGTCCATAGACCACCCTCAATGAAGTGTCCTCCTGCTGCTGCTGCTTATTGGCTTAACAAGAAAGAATTTGAGGACAATAGCATCCTACCCCATTCCCCAGGAGAATGGGAGCAGCCACCTTGAACAGAGAGTTACAGAAGCACTAGTCCCACCTCGGCTCAGACCACCTCCACTTGCACTCCAACCACAGGCCCAAGCTTCATGCTCACACTGCTCCAGGCCAACGTACGTGACCATGGCAGCACTCGTGGTCACAGTACTCTGCCCAACACACATGCAGGCTACCAGAAAGCACTGCTCCACGTTCCCACACCACCTGCAGGGCCAGGAGCCAGCCTGGAAGTGACATGCTACTCACTTTCACAGGTTTTCACTCTTCACCTTCTGTTCATCATCTTATTCTTCTGACCAAGTATTATAATTTCTTTCTGAAGGAATTAAACTTGATATATTCATGTTCACTACATCCCTGTTACCCGCTTTCCTGAAACAATTAGGGGTCCCCTCTGTTCTACAGAGGGCACCAAATGGTCCACTTTCAAGGACTCGGGAGCAAGGTGCTACCAGGCACAGCGTCCATGCCACATAGACCTTCTCAGACAAGAACCAAGGCAAAGTCAGGAGCACAGAGGACTCCCAGCTTCCAGCTAGTCCCTCCTGGTTCCTTTTGGGCACCTCCTAAATCCAGAGACCACCATATGATGTTCTAGTCAGAGAAGAGCCAGTTTCCTAGCATTTCTCAACATGAGGGCCGACTAAGGCACGTGTGTCAGTTGAGATAGAAGCCTAGAAGGGACCAGAAGTCCCACCTCCCTCTGTAGGATCTACAGCTTGGCTCAGAAGGATTTCTAAACAAAGCTCACCAAGGGCCAAAACCAGTTTCTCAGCTGACCTACCTTCCCTTCAGGCAATCTCAAACACTGGCGCTCAGCCAGAACCCCATCCTTTGAAGCCTTTGAAACACTTCACAGAAAGTGTTTCAGAAGACATTTAGAAGTTCTGCCAGTACTGCTCAGGCTTCTCGGACTGGAAGGACCTTAGCTTCTACAATCTTATATCTGGAGAAGGGCTGAGATGGGCTCCATGAGCTAGACACAAGAGCACCAGGTCAGCACAGGCAACACCCATCAGGGACTCCAGCCTGCATCCTATACGTTCAGTCCCGAAACCTTGAGAGAACAACTTAGTACTTGTGGGCTAACCTTCCCAGCTCCTCTATGGCTCAGAGGCATAGTGAGGCTGTGAAACTGGGTGGGAAAGAACCAAACTGCCAATGAGAGTCAGTAATTAGGGACTCAGATAAACCATCAGGACTTCTCTCATTTGTTGATAGAGTTCCTCTTCAACCAATGATCTTTGTAGGCTTTTGTCTACTTTTGAAACATGTAGACAGTCACTAATTTTAAGACCATTCTTAAATTGGCCAGTGGATCTGAAGTAAATACACTGTAAAGGGTAAGAAGTGACTGGGGTATGAGCTGTGTGTCTGGCCCCATCCCTTGTCAAGGTTTGCTCCAAGTCCTTGCATTCCAGCCCACATGCTCACGATGCAGTGCTGAGATTACAGATAAAGCATGTTGCTTCTGGGCACAATTAAACCCACAAAACATTCTGTCGTTTTCAACTATGCTAACAATTGAGAAGCTTTTTTATTTGTCCTACTTAGTTGTACACGACAGAATGCATTTCAATTCATCATACACAAGTGGAGCATATCATCAATTCTCTGGTTGTACACAGTATTGATACACCATTCATGCAGTCATACATGTACCCAAGGTAATGATGTCCATCTCATTCCACCACTTTCCTACCCTTAACCTCTCCCTTTTGCCTAAAGTTCCTGCATTCTTCCCATGCTCCCCCCCATCACAGATCACCATCCACTCAGGAAACATTCAGCTTTTATTTTTGCAATTGGCTTACTTTGCTTAGCATTCCCCAGCTCTACCATTTACCTGCAAATGCCACAATTTTATTCTCTAGCTTTAATGCTGAATAATATTCCATTGTGTATATACAAGTTTCTTTATCCATTCATCTATTGATGGGCATCTAAGGTTGGTTCTAGTTTAGCTACTGTGAATTGAGCTGCTATAAACATTGGTGTGGCAATGTCAGTATATTATGCCGATTTTAAGTTCTTTGGATATACACCAAGGAGATAGCTGGGTCAAATGATGGTTGAAAATTGGAAATCCATATGCAAAATGAAGTTAAACCCCTATCTCTCACCATGCACAAAAGTTTTTTTGGTTTTTTTTTGAGACCCTGCACCTAGAAGAAAAAGTAGGCCCATATCTTCATGTTGGACTAGGCCCTGACTTCCTTAAGCTCCCTAAGGCACAAGAAATAGAGTCAGGAATCAATAAACAGGATGGATTCAAAGTAAAGAGCTCAGCAAAAGAGATGATCAGTGAAGACAGCTTACAGTATGGAAGCAAATTTGTACCACATGCACAGATAGAGCATTAGTCTCGGATATATGAAGACCTCAAATACCAAAAGAAACAACCCAATCAATAAACATGCCAAGGAACTGAACAGACTTCTCAGGAGATATATAATCAGCCAACAAATATGAAGAAATGTTCAACATCCCTAGTAGTTGGATAAGTACAAGTCAGAACTACTAAGATTTCATCTCACCATTGTCAGAATGGCAGTTGTCAAGAATAAAAATAGTGTCAGCAAGCATATGGGGAAAAGGGCACACTCGTACGTTGCTGGCGAGATAGCAAATTGGTGCGACCGCTCTGGAAAACAGTGGGGAGATTCCTCAGAAAACTTGGAATGGAATCACCATTTGACCCAGCTATCCCACTCCCCAGTTTATATCCAAACTTTGCCAGTTCCCTTTGGCTATCCCGTCCCTATTACTCCAGTGCATGAACTTGAGATAGCAGCCCTTGCAACAGGTGTGCCAATGCCTTTTACCCTCTAAGTCTTGAACTGGTTATATGTTTTACCTGTCTTACACACATGTATGTTTTAAAATAAAACCCATTAGGTATTTCTAGTAGACCAGAAATGGGACTATGCTCCAAGATCCCCCAGGAATCCATTTCCATGGGTCTCAGTGGTTTGTGATTGGTACTTTAACACAATCTTGAGAACTCCATTTAACGAGGCGTTAGTGAGCATCCATCCTCCTCGAATCTCTGAATGTCAAAATCTGATAGCAAGACAAAGCTTTTGTTTCCCAAAAATCGACCTACTGTTGACAAAAATGAAGTTGTCCCTCTATGGGGACAGTCATGGGCACAAACTACCATCAGTAGAGCTTGTGCTGTACCATAAAAATGGCCAGACCTGCAAGGGGGAAAAGCATGTGTATACAGTCCAGTTAGAAGTCACTCAAAAGCATAGCATCTTCCCTACCAGGAGTTAAAACTGAAGGTTTTTCTGGAGAGCAATTTCACAGTCTAACTGCCAGCACATATCTCCCATCTCCTAGCTGCAGGTATGCTCACCAATATGACTACATTCTCCATCAGTTTTTGCCAGAATGTCATGATCCTCTAAGTGACCAGGATGCGATTACTAGAACAGAACAGATAATGGAATTTGAACACTGCCTTAGAACCATTATCTCGAGATCCTTAGAGATGAAAGATCAAGTACTAAAGATACAATAAGTAATTTAAGTAGAGCAGGGGTGGAGAGGTAGAGCACAAACATCAAACAAAGCTGCCACGCGAGATCTTCAATTCACATGTTCACATCCATATTTCTTTTCCTGATGCCTCTTGGTTCCTGTAAGTGTCCTGAATTTCTGGCCATATCTGGCAGGTTCTCATGCTACCTCAACAGGTGCGTCTTCATCTCCTGCATTTGTTTACCTGCAGGTCTGCAGACACTAGAGCCAAGCTTTAAGTTCATTCTCTAAGGCTGGAGTTGTGGCTTAGTGGTAGAGCACTCGC
The DNA here is from genome assembly GCF_001458135.2 of Marmota marmota marmota. Classification (NCBI taxonomy): domain Eukaryota; kingdom Metazoa; phylum Chordata; class Mammalia; order Rodentia; family Sciuridae; genus Marmota; species Marmota marmota. The sequence goes on from NW_025999990.1 coordinate 29,697,981, forward strand.
CTAGCACGTGCTAGGGCCTGGGTTTGATCCTTAGCACCAACTACAACTAAAAAGATGTGAAGAATTCTCTAGTTGCTCTTTCCATTTGGGGTAAAAGCTCATTCTTGACTTATGTATCATGAAGTCACAGCACTTGCGAAAATATGTGAAGCAGAACTGGACACTAGCATTTCAAAACTAGACCAACAAAGGTTAACAAGACTTGTAGCAAGTTTCACATCCTGCTCATACTCTTTCCCATTTAGGACTTGGGGATGGACATGGGGATCAGCACATCCAACAGATAAGGCACTTTAGGAAGGTGGCCACCTAGAGTGGTCAGCAGCTGACAGGCAGACTTAAGAAATCTCATCCAACCCAGATCCAAGGGCCTTTTAGAAACATGGACGTTTGGGGAGTCTGCCACCTGGAACCTGTGGCAGATTAGCAAGAAAACAGATGACGGGAGGTACTTATCTGATTAACCCATGGAGCTCGTTTTTACACTGAAAAGAGAACCACAGGCAAAACTGGGTCACAAACTTCTTGAGGTATAAAAGGGAGGTAGTTTTAAAAAAAAGGGCCCTGAAGTCCCCTGTTGCATGGGAGACCATTTATACCAGGCTCTGCAGGAGGATGAGCACTTCTCATGGAATGAGGGACAGATGGGTCCCAGGAGGCAAAAATAGTAACCACTGCACCCAATGCCTCCAAGGATGTGCACAGCTGGTGAGCCTGGACACCACAAAGTCTAGGGACAAGGCGTGAAGGCAGCTCCCAAGGTTGCAGTGGTGTTGATGGCAGAGGTAGCTGAAGTAGCTGGAAAGCAAAATGGGATCCGCAAGAAGTCCACGTCCAAAGCCTGAATATACAGAAAGCCTAATCTGGGGGTGGGGACAAGAGGGTACAATGGCTCTGGGTCAGGAGGTCTCAACCAGGGAACAGTCATCTTGACTCCAGTTCTCAGTCATGCAGTGGATATAGGTGTGAGCTTCTGGGCGGACAGCAGAGGGCCAGCAGCACCTTCGTGGGCCCCACAGCACCCAAGATCACACGTCACTGTACAGTGCTGCCAAGGCAGCCACTGTGCTCGGTAACACCTTGTCTTTGTTACCCAGCACAGAATCACCAAAGGTGCTGCCAGGCCCACAAAGGTCAAAAAGGTAATTTGCCATTTCCCCGAGAAAACCTAGTTCTAACAGACTTCAGACAGACACCTAGCCAAGAAGCAGGGAAAAATTGCACTGAGATCTAGATAATTCTCCATGGCTCAGCGACCCCCTGAAGCCCTCTCCAGGGTGGTGCCAAAAAAGGAAGCTGGCAGAGTGCCTCCCTGTGAGGGCCAGGAGGACTTTGCCACCTGTGAGAAGACAGCTTAAACTTATCTGAGCAGAGGGAAAGATGCTCAGAGGTAAGGGGAGTGGTACCCGGCCTGGTCAGAAAGCACAGGAAGAGGTAAAGGATGGGTGAACCACACAGAACTGTAAGTTTAAGAAAGGCCAAGCCCGAGAAGGATGCAGGAGCAGAGCAGGGAGGGTGGTGGGAGCCATGGTCACAGCTCTACTCCCCACACTGAATCCAGAAGCCCAGGACCCCACACTCAAGTCACTGCAGGAGGTTTAGACATGACTCGTACCTCACCTGGCTCCACCCCACACACACACAGGCCACCTTCACCAATACAAGCCGATGCTATCACAGGATCCTTTCCCATTAAGGCTTCAGGATCCTCAACACTGTGCCCCAGGCGGCCACTTCCCAAAATTGGCTGGCATGTGAAATGAACCCCCTCATTCACATTAGAAGGCCGCTTTTGAAGAAGTGCTCCGCTATTTGCAATTCACCTCTTTGTTGTAGCCATACTAAAATGCAGAGCATAGACAGCTGTGTGACTTGGCTTACAAGAAAATGCTTTGCAAATTATGTATCGATGCCTTGTTCACTATGTTTCCGTTGCTGGAAATCGACTGCTTTACTGCATCAATGGACAAAGCAGTCTTTTCTCACATTTTCTTCCTTTAAAATCGTCTTTGTCCCTGTAACTTGATCCTTTGAGCAAGGAAGCTAATCTCATGCAGAGATTAGGTACTTCGCAGCCACCTTGCCAGCTTCTTCACACCCCATCTCCATGGGCAGACCTGTCACCTAGGCTGTGGAGAACTGCCTCCGAAGACCGCGTGCCAAGCTGATCTTTTTCAGCTTCAAATGTAAGTGACACTTTGGAATCTTCAGCCAATTCTACCCTTTTACTCTTTTGGTAGGCATAAGCATAGGCTTTCTGGGTCTCAGAATCAATTGACAGGATTTACTTCCTTAATAGAAAGACTTCAGAAAAGTGAAGCACAAGAGATTTTGAGCCAAACAGAAATGCAAAATTGTCTACCAGTAGAAAACAAATTTTAGATCCTAAACAATTTCATGTTTTATATCCTTGATTCTATTCTTTCACCCACAATTCTTGAGCTCTTTTCTCTGCATGAAAATACCTAGCCATCAGAATGTTTTCTGGTATCTAAATAGGATCCCTGAGAAAAATGAACTTTTTGATCCCTATCAACCTCAAGAAGTGCAGATTTCTCGTATCTAAGTACAAAATCTGCTAGGCATAAGTCCAATGCCCACGATAGGGCTATCCATACTTTTCTTAGACTGAAGCTGTATTAAGAAGGCAAGTTGATATAGTTCAGTTGGTAGATTGCTTGTCTTGCATGCACAAGGCCCTGGGTTCAATCCCTAGCACCAAAAAATAAAAGGCAAGTTATGCGTTCTTTGCTGCAGTGTTACATCAAGTGTTCATGCTAAAAATGTACAAAGAAAAATTAGAGAATGAAGGACCAAGGCCTATACCAGAATCTCATTGCAATCTCCTGACAAATCCATCAGAATCACAGCACTATAGAAGAGACCCACCTCAGATCTGGCTGCGACTATCAAAGCAGAACCCCTGTGGCCTTCATTTTTAGTGAGGCTTGCTGGTTGCTAACCATGAAGCTCCACTCTCATCCCACGGGGCTCCAGAGTTAAATGGAGAATGCCAAAGACATGTCACCTCCAATTTGTCAACACCATCCTGGATTCTGAACATTCCTATACTTAATAAAAGCAGGAATGAGGGGGAAAGAGAAGGTAGGATGAGGAAGACAGGACTTGGAGACATGCATTTAGTAGTATTTTAGACCCATAAGACAAAAGCTGATCCTGGGTTATGGCAAGCCAGCCACGGGATGCGAGTTATGAGCATTTTGAGCTCACAGCAGAGTTGACTGGACTGGTGCTGCCGCCATGTCGGGGCTGTGCACGTCTGTGTCCCTTTCATGTGCTCTGCCTTTGATTACAGCACATGAGGCAGGTGTGATCTTCCACCATGTCAATCTGCTGACAGCAAGACATCACAAAGCTAGACTCAACCCCCCAAAACCTAACCCCTTGCGGCATTTGAATGGCTTCTCACCAATAAAACCTGGGTTTGAGGGGTGTTTTCTTGCCTGCCTTGCCCCCCCCCTTTGTGGGAGCTGTGGCTGAGGAGTGGTCACTGAACCCAAATAAAAGTTACTTTGTCTTTATTTAGTCCAAGTTTACTTGGAGTGACCCTGGCTGGTTTAGTTGTGTCATGACACTGGATCCTTCTAGAAAAGGAGGGTCTTTGTGGTATTGGATGTGATGTTAGTCTAACAGCAGCAGCTGCTATGTCCAGTGTCCACAGTAATTCATCTCACAGGGTTAAGAAGGGATATTATCTGTAGAGGAAAGGAGGACTCGGCCAATGGGTTCCCCCCACCCCACCCGTTGCCATTTCCTTTGTAATTTCAACTGGAGATTGGTATTAAGAAGCCAAACAACACCTCAAAGAAATCCTGCTCTGATGTTGCCCCTTGGAAAAGTAGAGAATGTTACAATGGAGGAGGTGCTTCATAAATATGACGCATACATTCCATTTTCTATATATAGCCAAAGGATATTGTTTAGTGCTATAATAAATCCAGATATTGCCAACAGAAAATGAAACAAGTGTTTTAATGCAAAGAAAAAAAACTGCTTTCTTGGGTGTTAGTGTTCATTTTACATTCAAGCCCTCTCATCTGGCATACTGAGGCCTGAGGTAACTAACGGTAAAAGCTGATTAAAGCAGAAAATGCTTTAAAAAATAATGTACACACTTTGAAAACTTGTACCTACAGGGACCACATGCCACAGTTTTCCTATGAAGAGGCCAAACTGGTTCTTTGAGAAGCTACTCACTGGACTTCCACAAGGATCTTCTTTCATGAACCATGCTAAAAACATGGTCTACAACTTTCCATCTGTTTCCTCCGCCCCCCTCTGGTTCAAGCAAGAACCAAAGACAGTTGACAACAGAATCTTCTAGCCAGGCACAGTGGCACAGGCCTGTAATCCTAGCAGCTCGGGAGGCTGAGGCAGGAAGATTGGGAATTCAAAGGCAGCATCAGCAAAAGCAAGGTGCTAAGTAATTCAGTGAGACCCTGTCTCCAAACAAAATACAAAGTGGAGCTGGGGAATGTGGCTCAGTTTTTGAGTGTCCCGAGTTCAATCTCCAGCACCCAGAAAAGAAAGAGTTGTAGGTTTCTCACATTCTCCACTTCTCAGAATTATAACCCACTTATATTGACAAATGCTTTTGTAATGACCTATTTTCCACAGAATATCCAGTGAACTTTCAAAGCAGTAACTTGTATATTCATATCTTCCATTTATAAAATACTTGGGGATCATTAAGTTACATAATTCCAATGATGGGTGCAATTGACATAAGGAGGTTTAAGTGCACACACACTCACCAGTTGAGCCCCTGCAGCAGTAAGGAGTGTCCCAGTCAAGGGTTGGCTCAGCTGGCTACTGTGCTGAGCACGCCATGGGATAGGATGGCCGTTTTTCATCCATCACACAGGACTTCAGAATACAGATGTTAATGCAGAGAGTCAACATTGAAGTTGTTTGGAGAAACTCCTGTACTTGATATAATTTAAGTATATACTGCAAAATAGTTTGTTTTTAGAAGGAGTCTGTTCAGAGTTTGAGCCTTTTTGTACAGTCCGTTTTCCTGTCCCTAGGAAATGCCAGTGTATACTCATGTCACAAGTGTCTAGAGGCTGTCAGCTATGTGTAATTGTTGACCTTTAGTTGTGCTCAGCATATATGATGTGCCTGGCTTTATCCTAGATTGGAATTTGAATAGGGGAAAGTTTATCCAAAGTGATGAGTTACATGCATTTTCTTTAGGGAGAAATGATTGATACATATAACAGAAATTATGGACAGGTAATTAAAAAGCAAGTGATTAGATATAATTCAAGGCCCATGTATGTTTTACAGTCACTCAGTGCTACCAGCAGTTATAAAGTAGAACAGCCAAGGTTGGATGCAGGTCCTCGACTTATTTCCCAAAACATTTAAATCCTCCCAACATCCTGACCTTCCCATCTGAAGTCACCTGCGTAGTCACTTTTGATTACAGAGTCAGAGCCTCATTCTTACTTGCAACCTCACCACTTCACTGCAAGTGAAGTAAAATGACAGATTCCTCTCCATCTCTAGCTCCCCCCCATCCATCCCTGCTCTCCAAGAAAGCAAAAAGGAAAAACCACCAGAAACTATTCCTTTCACTCCACCCATGAAACCACATTCCAGGTGCAGACTAGGACTCAACAAAAATTATTTTCTAATTAGAGACCTGAATGAAGACCACTGCGTATATTAAAAGCAAAATTACAGATATGAAGTACTTCCACACAAAGTGAGTTTTAGTTCCTTTTCTTAGAAAATTATGTTCTTGCTTCAACTTGACCCAATGCCAGGAGGAAACGGGCCACAATGTTATAGACCATTTACATGAGGTTGCCCATTTTAGGCAAGAAATCTACTTTCCACCATTGAATCAGTGTCTCCGGGTGGGGAAACCAAGGGTTTCAGCAAAACCAGTGGCTACAGGAATGGTCCCTGCAGTGTCCAATTGACCTCGGGCAAGCCATTCTGAACCTCAAGTATATTCATCCAAGTAATACCATTTTGCTCTATATCCACATGTGCCTTCACTGACCCAAGATTTCCTTTCCAATCATCTGGCCAAGCCTAGAACATCAGATCTGCTTCCCCACAAATGGGCTTCCCAGATCCACCAAGAAGCACCTGAAGGATCACACCAAAGACTAGAGGCTCACACTGGTTAGAGCCCGGGAAGAACCTCTTCTGTCCCAGCACTGCAAGAATCTCACTAGCAATCTGAAATTCAAGCTCCAGTCACATCTGAAGAGCAAAAGCAGCCAAGATGAAACAGGACTCGAAATCATTGCTCAAAATGCTTCACTAAAACTACAAGAGCCCACAATAGGCGTGGACTAAGCATATGACATGCCCGAGTTTGTAACAGTGATGTTTCTCAGCTCATGTTTGATCTTTAAGTATGAACAGCAAACATGCCCTGCTGTGTCACTCACCGATGCAGGCATGGACCCTCACGGACAGCTGCGTCCTCAAGATGATGCTGTGCTTCTTGCCCCTCCTAAGGGAAACAGTGACAAAACATAGCGTGTGAGTCAACAAATTTACCCAATGCTGTTGATCAACAGCCATCTGAAAGATTTCTAATAAGCAGGGTCCCAAACTGAACCAGAATCTACCCTGAAATAATGCAACATTATAGGGCTTCAAGGAAGCAAAAACAGACCAATTTTGTTGGATTGGCACATGTGTTTTGTTGTCAAGTCCCATCAACTCGTTCCATCCACAGAGTTTGCACATAGTCATGCTTGATTATGCTGGGAAATTTTTTTAAGAACCGGGTCTGTGAAGTGAAATTCCTGGAATGTAACAGTTGTTTGATCATTCCCATAGCTATATTTTTTATATAGTTACAGGAAAAGGAAACAAATCACAGGGCAATCAGAGCTGTTCTGCCGGGTATAAATTCAGTTGTCTCCGCTTTTTTCTGTCCCCTTTCAGGACGAGAATCCACTGAAGAGCACTTACAGGCCAACTGACACCACCCCCAATCGCACTAGTTTCTGTCTGTCTCTGGTTCTCAGTGAGATGGGTCCTCCCCAATTCCACTCCTACCAGGGCCTACCCTCCATAGTGCCAGGCCTTATGAAGTACAGAGCATCAGGTAGGATATGGAAGAAGAGAACCTGAGTCCTTGCTACCTGGGGTTGAACAGGGACCCTGAGCCTAGACACATGGGCAAGGGGCAGAGGTTAAACAGGGCCACAGTGTGACAGTGTCAGCAGTACTTAGTGGCTGAATTCTGTCCCAGCCTCATCTCTCCCCACGGGGAAAGCCTGGGCATGGCTTCCTACTTCCTGGTGCTGTGGCTGTGAGAAGAGGCCCTAGAACTCACCAAGGCACACTGTTAATATAGTTATGAATTATCCACAGTAGTGACTGCATTGGTTATTTTTACTCTGGAGATCAGATAATTAAAACAGGCTGATTCTTTAGAAAAACCAGTTTTATAGTCCTAGAAACATGCTAGCCTTCAGCCCAGCAACTGCTCATGGGGTGGAGAATCTTGGGCTGCCTTTGAATTGCAGTGAAGCCTGTCCGTTTTTGTGTTCGACTGGTTTACACCTCCTACATGCTGGGCATTAGTTTTAAAAAGGTTACAAATACTCAACACCTAGCCCGTCTATAAGTCCGGTTTGAGATTTCTATGAACAGATTTCTGCAAAATTTTATTGCTCAAAAAAAAATTATGACAGACTTTCTTCCAACTCTTGTTATCCTATAAAAAAAAATTCCATTAGGTGTTTTGAACTGAATTATTGGACTTCCTTTTGTTTGACTGCCAAGAAGATGTTCTGAGGTAGGGCAGGCCCAGCAGGTGTGTTTGTCTTACCCGGCCAAGAATAAAGCCCTGATGGCTTCCAATCCCAAGGAATTTCTGTAACCCACATCAGTTGTAATTCAATAGTAAGCATCATGTGATCCTTGATAGACCGTGAATTGGCCAAAGATAACATCTCTGAATACCCCAAGTTCTGGAGGATTCACAAGAGGGTTCAGACAGCAACGGCAGTTCTTAACCTGCATTTGCAAGCTTTCTGGCCTACCCACAGGTCAGCCCCACAACTACATAAGCCCATTCCCTAAAGTTTCTTGGGTTATCTGGATAGAGCTTATTGGTATGGTTTCTCCAGGGACTCCTAATACAAACTTTGGTACCTGCCTTCCTGGAGCTTCCATGTTGCAGAAATTAAATTGGAGAAGCTGTCACTGGACACTAGGGTAAGCACTTTAATAACCCTTTATCTCCCAGAGATGGGTGTGCCAGAGCCCCTTTACAACTACATCTTCCCAGTCACCCTTCAGTAGCAGTGTGG
>NW_025999990.1:29706317-29728306 GCF_001458135.2 Marmota marmota marmota
TTGGGGCCGAGATCACCTCAGTGAGGGCGGCGGGGGGGGGGGGTGGAGAATATACGAAGTACCAGAACTCTGAAGGCAGCTCAGTGTGACCTAACTGCTCCGGGAGGATTCCAGTCCTGTTATCAGCGTGGCCAATGCAGGGAAATGGCTCTAGTTCAAGTCCAGCTGCTCTTCCGAACCAGTGTCCATACCTCAACCTGAGGCCACATCCAAGGCCAACACCACCCCAGTGACAATGGAATTATCTAAAACAGATGTGCAACTCAAGGAGAATGCCTGTCAAGGCCTGTGCATAAGGGATGCGATGGCACTACCACTAAATTTCCCAAAACTTCCTGGATTCTCAGAAAACACGAGTTTCTCTTATTATGCCTATGGCCTTGGGGAAGCAAAAATCTGATTTAACCATTTAAGGCTCCCAGAAGCCTGTGTTTCCATTCCATCCCTCTCAAGGGCACATTTTTGCAGAAAACCAAAGACCTTGGGATAAAAGCAAGGGTCAAAGCCTTTGAGCAGAGTCAAAGGCTTGATCATTTTGGTACCAACAGTGGAACTAATGACCCAAATATTCCTCCAGTCTCATAAGAACCAATCTTAAGGTTAGAATTCCATGGTTAACTATCCTGCAAGACCAGGGTCCCTCTGCAGTTGCCCAAGTAGAAATTTCTTAACAGCTTCCAGAGCTGGAAGCCTCAGTCAACACTCCTGCCTGGGGATAAAGAGATGAAGGGGGATTTCAACCAGTCACCAGCTAGTAAAAGTACATGCTGAGATTTACTTAGAAGCTCAACGTCTAAGAGCCAGCTGCCATTATACTGACCTCCCAAAATATTCCGGTCTCTCCCATTACACTGGGGGACGTGGGGGTTAAGAAAACACCAGACTCAAGCCAGCTGTGCAATCTTTGACAAGTTACTTAACCCAAGTCTGTAAAATGGGATAATAATGCCTAGTTTCTCTGCAGGGTGAGAGGAACACGCAAACAGTGTGCTAGGAACATGCCCGGCATGTGGTAGGTGCTAGACAATGTTCTTGGTGAGGGTACAGAGTGGCAGTCTCCAAGCCACCTTCACTTCCCTTGTTCCATTCCTGTCCTAATTGTTTGGCTATCCACTCCTCTTCATGTCAGTCTGCCTTGTTACTTCCATCTCTCCCATCTTTCCCTTCTCTCCCTTTTTATCACCCATTCAAGAATCCACAGCAATGACCCATTTGTTATTGCTTCTTTCCTGCTCAATTAAAATTCCAGGGATTTAACATGAACTTTTTCAAGGGACCCTACTAAAGCTTGTCCCTTCTGTGTAGTGTTTGGCAACAGATCTCCAAGGAAGGAGCTATCTGCTCTAACTGTAAGGAGTCCCAAGATACACAGGATTAATTTGGAAGTGCCCTGCAGTATACATCCTGTGACCCAAGCATGAAGCCCCTGCATGTGTCCAGAGGGAACCAAAGCTCTGATTCCTGGGTGCTTTCTCAGAGGCCAGTTCCACTATCTTTTTGCTGTTCTCTCCTCCACCATAATTTCTCATCCCAAAAGCTGGAACTTACCATACCCAGCCCAATCTGTCACAAGCTCAGCCAGCATCTCATCCATGAGCATTCCTTGACATCTTTGTAGCCTTTAATGAGGTACGATTAGGGACCATAAAATTGATGGCTGTACAACTATTAATACACCAGTAATCAGCAAAAATCTAATTTTTCTTCACTGCCCAAGAGAGAAGCTTCATGTCCATCTGCCATCATTGCCTAGTGCCACACACAGCCTGACACTAGTTTACCTTGTCTCTACACATTTTCCTTTTCTGGACGCTTCATACAAATTGTACAGCATCATTATGTGTCCGGTTTCTTCTGCTGGGTCCGATTTCAAGCCTCATCCATCCCATGACACATTCATACTTCACTTTTTATTGCCAAGTAGTATTCTATTGGATATGCATGTGGCATTTGGCTAGCTGGCATGCGGTAAGTGCTACACAATGTTCTTGATAAGAGACAAATCCTTGATAAGGATTTATCAAGACAATGTTCGATAAATCTGTTGAGGGACAAGTTGTTTCCATTTGAGTTAATAGTACAAATTCTTACCTAGGTAAGCCAGGCTTTGTGGCACACACTTGCAATCCCCGAGTCAGAGGATGTCAAGTTCAAAGTCAGCCTCAGCTATTTAGCAAGGCCCATCTCCAATACCAAAGAAAGGTTTCAGGATGTGGCTCGATTACTGGTATAATCCCTAGTACCAAAAAACAAATTTTTTCCCAGAGATAAAACATTTGCCTATGTCTAGAGATAAAATTGTAGGGCTATGTAGTTTAACATTTTAAGAAACTATCACACCGATTCTTCTAAAGCAGCTGTACTATGTTCCCACCAGTAATGTATAAGGGGTCCAGTGTCAATACGTTACTGTCATGTTGATCCTAGTAAGTGTGAAGTGACGTCCCATGGTTTTGATCCATCTTTCCCTAAGGACTTACGATGTTGAGCATCTTTGCTTATTGGCCACTTGTATTTTTACTTTGAGAAATGTCAAATCCTTTGTTGCTTTAATTGGTTTATTATTAAATTGCAAAAATTCTATTCTAGTTGTAAGTCCCTTATCAGATGCAACTTGAAGACATTCTGAAGCTGAAATTTTCACTTTATCAATGACATCTTTTGAGGTAAAAGAGATCATTTTGATTAAGTCCAATTTGCATTTTGTCCCTTGTGATTTTGGTGTCATGTCTAAGACTATTGCCTAACCCGAGGCTATGGAGACTTTCCTAGGAATTTGATACTTATATGTAAGAGTTAAGACCCATTTTGTTCATTTCTGTGCATGCTTTAAATCCCCCCATATTCAGACCCCTTTTTCTTACCTTCTATACGTGGCTCTCCTCCAAAAGCAGAGAAGCCCTTGTTTGACACATCTACAGTTTCCAGGCAATCCCACTGATCCCCCACCATCCTCAGCTCCCCTATGCTTTGGATTCCCCCTTCCCAAGGGCATCTTCAATCTCTGACATGCCTGGTTCCTCTCGAAGCCCGACCTTGTGGTCTGGTGTACTTAACTGCTCTCTTCGAGAGCACCTCTCCCCTTGCAGAGCAGGCACTGCTGGTTACCTATCCTGTACCCATATTCCCCGTCTTATAAAAAGACCATTATTTGGGGCTGGGGTTGTGGCTTAGTGGTAAAGCACTTGCCTGCATGTGTTGAGGCACTGGGTTTGAGCCTTAGCACCACGTAAAAAGTAAGATAAAGGTATTGCGTCTATCGACAACTAAAAAGTATTTTAAAAACATTCTCTGGGGTGACAATGTACATCCTCCATGAAGCAAGGTTCTCAGCGAGTTATTGGTGGAAATTGCTGATGGAGCTTCTGGAAAGCTCTTTAAACAGGGGGAGCAGACCCAGCGAGCACCAATATTTAGATGTTAGGATGCTATCCTCAGACTAGAGGGTTATCTCAAAGTCATTCTAGAAAAAGAATCTGTGCAGGGTACACACAGCCTTAAGGATAAGGGATCTCTTCACCCTTTCCCTCTGAGGCAGGGACGACCGTCACCCAATATCCAGAGTAATGGAGAAGGTTAGCTGACACAAGTCCACAATTCATGGTATGACCATGAACTCAAGTTTGGCCAACAGCATGAGAGAAGTTATGTCAACAGGAATGTGGATACACTCCTTTTGTTCTTTTCCCTCAAGGGGCTGAGATGAGGATGATATGGTAAGAATTAAAGCAGCCACCTCAAACCCAGAAATAGGATCTTTGTTTTGTTGATGCCATACCTGGTTTACCAATTCCAAGAATGGGGACTAGATTTGGGCTCTCACACACACAAAAAAAAAAACCAAAGAATTTAATCTTATTTTTTATGTGATGCTGAGGATCAAACCTAGGGCCTTACCCATGCTAGGCAAGCACTTGACCACTAAGCTACATCCCCAGCCCTAAACTTACTTTAGCTGTCATATTTTAAGATTTGACTTGAGAAGTCTGTGCCCTAGCCAATACAGGCCTTCATATAATGGGTATTGGGGTGAGTAGATGGAGCACAGGGGCATTAGGCCTTCGTATAATGGAATGGGAGGAGCCATATTGTAATTATGATAAAGCATGAAAGACTAAAGCCAGACCCATAGGATGGCAAAGATAGATGAGCTGGAGTTCTAGGAACACCATGGAATCAACATTGTCCTTGAAATAGCCTAGTTATCCACCATTTTCTTAGAGTGGATGTTTATAGAAAAATTGCAGGGAATAGAGTGTTCCAAGATACCCTTGTGGCCACACCCTACACCACCTTGCCTGTTAACAAGTGTAACCATGCAAGATGTTAGACAGGTGTACCAATTATTCAGTCCACAGTTTGCTTCAGGATTCAGTTTGTATTGACCAGTTCTAAGGGTTTTCACAAATATGTCCTGTAGCCAACACTAACGACAGCATAGTCCTATCACCCTAATGCCCCTGTGCTCCATCTACTCACCCCAATACCCAGCCCCCATATCCCCATCTCTGGCAACCACCAAAGCCCTTTACTGAGGCCATAGTTTTGCCTTTTACAGAAGGCCAGGTTTGTAATCGGTACAGAGTTTTCACAGACTTCACAATATGAATATTTTTCCTCTGAATTTTCCATCTTGATAGCCCTTTTTAAATAACCGAGTAACATTGTATGTATATACTGCAGTTTGCTCACCTACTAAATAACAACTTGATTGCTTCCAGGTTTGGGCAATTACGAGGAAAAGGGCTAAAAACATTCATGCACAGGTTTTTGTGGTGATGCAAATCTTCAGTTCATTTGCATAACTACCTGGGAGCTTGGCCACCCACTGTTACAGTGCAAGAAACGGACTGTTTTAAAGTAACATTCGCACCAGCAGTGAGGAAATGTCCTGTTCCACGTGCTCACCAGCATTTGATGGCATCAGTGTTTGGGGTTTCAGCCATTCTAAGATGAATGTAACGGGATTGGTTTTAACTACATTATATTGAGCATCTGTCCATATACCACCCTAATGTCTTCCTTGGCAAGGAATCTTGTTTCTTTAAAAAAAAGCTGTCCCAGGTGGTCCGGTCTTTGGTCAGGATCTATAGCAGTGGTTCTCAGTCTTAGAGTCTATTGCAAACAACTGAGGAGCATTAAAAACTCCGCCTTCCATGCTCAGCCTCAGGCTCATAAAATTAGCACGGGGATCGTGGGCCCAGGCAGTGGCAGTTGTAAAAACCACCCCAGGTGAGTCCCACGTGCAGCCTTATTCTATTTAAGTCTTATTTGTAATTGGGTGGTTTGGTTTGTTATGGAGTTTTTAAAGACTTCATCCTTTAATATATGCTTTATCAATGCTTTCTTCCAGTCTGAAGACTATCTTTTCATATTAATATCCTTTCTTTTCCCATGGAAAAAATATACAAATGGTAGCCAGGCCCCGTGGCCCACGCCTATAATCCCCAAGACTCGGGATGATTTCAAGTTTGAAGCCAGCCTCAGCAACTGAGGCCCTAAGCAACTCAGCAAGGCTCCATCGAAGAAAGGGCTGGGGACACGGGTGGCTCACTGGTTAAGCACCCTGGGTTCTATCCCTACTCTACACAGGGTGAGCCCCTGTCTGGGTTGTTGGTTATGTGCCGCTAAACTCAGCTTTTTGCTGAGATATAATACTTGGTCATCCAAATATTGCCACCTGAGTAACAGCTAACCCCTTGGTCCCTACCAGCAGATCCTACTCATCTCACCTCACTCTGTTGCCTGTCCCCCAGGGATAAGGCTTACCGAAGTGTGCAGCACCCTCCCTCCAAGTCATCTCCCAGCTTCTCTGGTCCTTGATGCCTCTCACCTGTGTCCCAGGCCAAGCTCTCACGGACCAGCTCACAACTTAATCGTGGCTTATCACAACCTCAAATGTATAAATACACCCCCCTCCCCAAACTGCCAGTGAGAACACCACCACTTCCCGTTTTCCACACACACTCCACTTCATGTCATGGGCCCATTTGTCCTCTCCACACAAGCTGGTACCAAGCCTCCTAAGTCACAGCGTCCGTCACCTCCCCTGACTCATCCAGGCTCACAATTCTCAGCCACCAGGTTTAGGTCACTCCCTTCTTGTCCCTACAGTGGCCCTCACCTGACCAACCCCTGCTCCAAGTCCTTTCCGCCCACCCCGCTCATCAGACTGTTTCTGAGAAAGCTCCTATTATTCAGGTAAGTTGTCTTCTGCAGACTCCAGCCCACACCCCGCAGCCCAGCTCAGGCCCCCACACTTACCAGCTGTCTTCCTCCTCCTGTCCTGCAGTCTAGCACGGCGAGGTACTGGCCAGCCGCTCTGAGCCCATTATGCAGTCAACATCGAAGCACCTCTACTTCTTCTGGCGTCCTGCAGCCCGTTTGAGAACGCTGACTCCCTTATATAGTGGTTCTCACCCGAGGCTGCACGTGGGACTCACCTGGGGTGGCTTTTAAAACTGCCACGGCCTGGGCCCACGCTCCCCGTGCTAATTTTATGAGCCCGAGGCTGAGCGTGGAAGGTGGAGTTTTTAATGCTCCTCAGTTGTTTGCAATATTCTCCAAGACCGAGAACCACTGCTATAGGTCCTGACCAAACATCGGACCACCTGGGACAGCTTTTTTGAAAAACAAGATTCTCAGGCCCCTTTCCAAACCTCCTGAAGCCCAGAAACTAGAGATTAGTATTTCTAAGCAGTTTCTTCCAGAGTCTTCAGGGGCAGCTGGCCTAACTCTAGCACTGAACTCACCCCAACAGTCCCCAGTCCTCTGAAGGGTCAGCTTCTCCCCCAGCGCAATGGGGCAGGTGTGGGTGATCTGTACTTTGAGCTGTGCTGTGCACGGGGAGTGAGTGCAGCAGACCCCTCGTGCCCCTCACCACTGATTCCACAAGTTCCTCAGCTGCAGGCCTGCTCTCAGCTGAAGCTAACTGTCTGAAGAAGCAAGGGAGATTCTTCATTTCTTCCTTCCACAACCTCCATTTCAATGTAAAATCTGTTCCCAAATTTTTACTATATTTGTGCCAATGGCTACGATTTTTGAATGTGTGGGTTGAGTGCCAGGAACTAACTTAACGTCTTAGGTACATCATCACATTTTACCTCAAAACAACTCAAGGAGTCAGTATCATGATAATATTATAGGGAAACTGAGGTTCAGAGAGGTGCAGTTGTATCCCCATGGTCACCCAGCCATGAGACTAAACACAAAGCCCATATCCCTAACCACTGTGCAACACCCAACAGGGGTGTCAGAGACCCTGCAGGAGACCCTGCTCACACAGAGAGAGAAATGGGGTTGGGAAATACTGTCCTTTTTGTATAAATAAATTTTATAAATGTCCCCATTTTGTAAACTATCAGAAGCTTAAAGTGGCTTGCACAAGGTCACACAGTAGCGGGGTCAGGAATAACCTAGAGGCTTCGAGGCTTCTGTTTCCACTACATCATGTTTTCCTTGCTAATTTTCCCCGGCCGTGGAAAGCAATGGACAGACCTTGCTGCCCTTTTTTTCTTTTTTTTTTTTTTGCATAATAATTGCTTTGTCCTTCCACTTTTGAAGGTCTTTCTCCTCTTCTTTGATAGCCTGAGTGATAACTCTAAACAACAGATAAGTTAATTTTTAGTCTTGGCACAAAAGAGCAGTATAGTGGACAAGAAAAAGAAACGAAGCCCTCCAGCAAGGAAACTCAACTCAGAACACACCACACGAAAAATACCACAATTTCCATCCATATTCATCAGATGGGCACAATATTAGCAGATATTTTCCTATCATTTACACAAAGAAATTAGAGGCCAAAATAATACCTCCCTGTGCCACTTTCATACCTCAAAAGGCCAAACCTTAACCAGGGAATACTTTTATTTTAACTCCTAATGATGGGATAAGTGAGTTCTCAGCCACAGTTAGGCCAAACGCCACACATCTGGGAGAGGATCTAATAAGGACCCTCAGTGCAACTGACACAGCAAATAACCCAGAGACCCTGCTTACCCATGTGGGCGGAGCTCAATCTGCCACTGCTTTCTGGCCAGTGCCCACAGACTTGCTATGTGCTTCCCGAGCTCATAAATAAATGGTGGTAAATAGCCTGGGGATAACAGGTAACCTGGCAGGTTTTCTGCAACCTGGACTAGGAACAGGCAGGGGCCCCCACCAGGAGATCAAAAGAGGTAGCTTCTTCACACTTTTTCAGACCATAAGGGGATGTCATCTTGGTTGTGTCCCAAAGGACAAGGGGTGGGTCACTATATATGAAGACCTTTTCAAAGATATAAAACCTCCCTCTGGGGTGAGTTTGAGACACGTGTGTCCAAAATGTAGCTACCCACCATCTCTTGGGCCAAATTCCCCTGTTTGCCATTCCCCATGTCTTAAGTCTCTCCTGCTCTTCATGCTGTAATTCATTTTCCCAGCATCTCTCACTATTAGAGTGCAAAAATGGTATCTAGGCTCCAGATACCATAGGACCCATGGCCAGGTGGGGATTCAGAAGGGAGCAAAATGATAAAGCAGGCACCATGATCCCTGGCGAGCTTGCCCCAGGATCCCCTGGCTTTTTGGGAGCAGCTGTGGAAGAACACCCAACAATTGGATGCTGGTGTCACCAGTTGGAGCTGCAGTGTCAGTGACGCATGATGGTGGCAAAGGTGTCTTCCCGGGAGCCACTCTACAGTATGGCTACATGTTGTTCTCACTGGAAGCAGTATTGAAGATCAGAATGGATGTCCTTGTGTAAACCGGACACCCATCACCAAAGGTGCAATGCACATGCTGAGTAGACCCTGAAGGGCTGGTGCCCAGAAGCCCCTGGGGTGGCAGAGGACTATAGACCTGAGAATTGGGGCACACCTGTGTTCAGATATGGCTCACCACCTCCTGGCTCTACCACTCTGGACATGTAATTTAACTCCTGAACTTCAGGTGTCTGAGATGGAAAAAATAGATACAAACGAATACAATTACATGACTCTTATGAAAATGAACTATTAAACAAAGACAGTGTAAATAGGTGTCTAGAAATAGAGCTTAGCATAAATGTAACTTTAGCATGCTCCATAAATGTTAGTTCCTTCTTCACCCTTTATTCTTATACTGTCGTCTGATACATCAACACTTTTCCCCCTGAGCTGCCATCTCTAAATTATTCAAGTTTTGGTAAAAAAGAAAACAAAATCAAAAGGACAAAATCTTCAAGCATAACACCACTTTAAACATTTTTCAAG
This sequence comes from Marmota marmota marmota, assembly GCF_001458135.2. Lineage (NCBI taxonomy): Eukaryota > Metazoa > Chordata > Mammalia > Rodentia > Sciuridae > Marmota > Marmota marmota. The sequence continues at coordinate 29,715,548 of NW_025999990.1, forward strand.
TTGACAATGATCTACTCATAACACTCCTGGGGTCTGTTTGATCAATGAGCCATGAAGTCATCCAATTAGACTGTCATCCAGCCTGCACCCTGACATCTTACATAAACGAATGTCATTGCCAGATACTTGTTAAAAAAAATATCACAATGGAATTTCCCTGATCTATCAGTCTATAATGTTAATTTTTAAAATGATGGATAGTAGACTCTGGTGTGACTAGGGAGGCCAGAAAGGTTCTTTGAGGGACACCCGTGTTGCCAGAGTGTGGTGGATGGGCCTATGGTGGTGGTTCCCAGCATCCACTACTGTTAGGGCCCTCACACAGGGAGCATGAAGGGTGTTCTCAGGATCCTTGCTAGATCCTGTCAAGGCTCTTGGTCTCCTTGGTGTTCAGTGGCCATGCCACTCAGGAATCAATTCAAAGATTGTTCCATTCACCTGACCACAAATATCCACTAAATGCCTATAATGTGCTAGATGCTAGAGATTCAGATGGAACAGTTGTGACATCATGGAGTTTCAGTGGGAGAGAGGAACAATTAGAAGAAGAATGACCATAGTTGTGAAGAGTATTAAAATGGGAAACCCATGAGGCCACCAGCTCACTCCTGAGTCAGCTACATGAAATTAACACTAAGAAGGTTCCAATTCTTCGAGCTATTTTCCCCACTCTTTGAGCTATTTATGAAAAATCAATACTCTCAGACAGTTATTACCTGACTGTATTTTTAAATTGGGTAAGGTAGCTTCAAATGACTTTTGGGGGTCTCTGAATACCAGATTAAGACACCTGAGCATTATTTAGGGAGCCTCTGAAGGTCTCTAAGGAAAGTGATAAAATCAGAGATACACTTGGTTGAAGATGGATGGGGATGTGGAAAGGGAGGCAGGGGCCCCATCAAAAGGTGACTTCAGTAACCTAATGGCTGACTCCATGTGCACATCCAACAGAGATTTCACTTTCTGTACACACCTCTGGTTTGTTATGTCAGTATTGCTTCACTCAGTAATAAGCAATCTGTAGGCTAAATGTAACTTGATGTTCATGAACATAATTAATAATTATTTTCTCCACTGTAATGAGTTGAAATATGATAACAGCCTATAAAACCATCTATGAGGGCATCTGCCAAGAAAATGAAATATCCAACAGATGATTGTAAACAATGTTTAAAACAGTTATCAATCCACTAAAATCTGAAAGATATTGATGGGTTTTTTTGTTGTTGTTTTGTTGTTTCTTAGTACTGGGGATTGAACCCAAGGGCACTTAACCACTGAGCCACATCCCAAGCTCTTTATATTTTTTATTTTGAGATACGGTCTCACTAAGTTGCTTACAGCCTAGCTAAATTACTGAGGCTAGCTTTGAACTTGTGATCCTTCTGCCTCAGCCTCCAAAGCTACTGGAATTACAGGCATAAGATGTTCATTTAATTGTGATATTTAAATGGAAAAATAACTTAGAGGGTAAGTACCATGTGTTTGATTAAAATGCCAGAAATTTTCCTTGGGTGGGCTATCCCTGAGTCGCTTTATCAGGAAAAGCTCCTCAAAATGGAAAAGGGTCTGCAGTCACCACTGAGTCACCTGCAGGACCCTTTTGAAGAGGTCAAAGTTACTGTGATTTCTCCAAAGTATTTGAAGCCACCAATGCACCACATATTCTGGTAAGTGGGGAACAGTCGGCAGGAACAACAGTTGCTCTTACCCAGCGTCATCCTGGAAGCCTTCCAACTCATCCCGCTGCTCTGCCAGTGTGGCCTCCAGATCCAGGTAGGTGCCATTGTGGGACAGCTGCAGAGTACAGTCGTCCAGCTGTGAGAGAAAGAATGTGTTAAGCCCAGTCTGCTGTTGGGGTGGGGGCATCCTGTGCAGAAGTCACATTAACTTTCAAGTGTTTTTTAAAAGCAAGCATCATGGGTAAAACCAGCCAGCAGCTAGCCAGCGAGGCGCTGTGGGCTGGCAGGCTAGTGGGATGGCAGATGAGGAAGAAGACCCAACCTTTGAGGAGAAAAATGAAGAAATTGGAGGAGGTGCAGAAGGTGGACAGGGTAAAAGAAAGAGACTTTTTTCTAAAGAATTACGATGTATGATGTATGGGTTTGGGGATGACCAGAATCCTTACACTGAGTCAGTGGATATTCTTGAAGACATTGTCATAGAGTTCATCTCTGAAATGACCCACAAGGCAATGTTAATTGGAAGACAAGGTGGAGTACAAGTTGAAGATATCGTCTTCTTGATTCGAAAGGACCCAAGGAAGTTTGCTAGGGCTAAAGACTTGCTTACCAAGAATGAAGAATTGAAACGAGCTAGAAAAGCATTTGATGAAGCAAACTACGGATCTTGATAATTTTTGTACTTCATGAAATTTCGTTATCTTCTGTGGAAATCATATACAATAATTGTGTATTTTGTACAGTAATGTCCTAATATCTAGGCATGTAAATGAAAGATGGAAAAACAAAGTTTCAGCCTTTATTTTCATGTCTTTGATTTTAGAGTGATCCTTGAGCCTTTAATTGCCTGGCTTTACATGACTATACTTGAATTACTTACTGAGTTTTAATGACTACATGTAAGTTAAAATACCTTACAAATTATGCAGTTCCTTCTGACTTTTGCCTATCTAAAGGATGAAGGAGTATTTATGTGTTAGGTATACTTGTGCCATTATAAGCTATACTATAGCTGCTTAATAGGTGAAATCTAGATGTCATTTTGACTATGACAGCTGAGACATATGCCTTACATATTCTGAAGTTTTTAGACAACAGTGGTCTGAGATGTTATTAAAGATAGTGAACTGGTTTTTCTTTTAAGGAGATGATATTTGAAACTACAAGTTTTATAAAAATGTTTATGTGTCTTAAATGATAATTTGTTTTAATATTTTCTAAAGAGTGATTTTTTTTTTTTTTTAGAAACTTAAAGTTTCATTTTGATGCTTCCATGTTGAAAGATTTTTTTTTATTTAAAACCTTTTGGGACTTAGGTTACTTTTTAAGTTTTAGAACTCATTTTCCTGATCATCTACTTTTAGTAGAAGGAATGGCTACTAATGTTTAATAAACTAATGGTAGGATAAGCATTTGGGGTAGAGTATTTTTTAACATATTTGTAAGTACTTGTGGAAATGTGTAGTTGACTAAAACCATAGGTAGCTACAAAACCCACTTTTGTAGCTCAGAGTATACAGATTTTGTGTGAATTTAGCTTATTGCATTAAATTATTGTTCTTAGCTTAAAATAAAGATTAAAATTGCATTTAAGGAGAAAAAAAATAAAAATAAAAGCAAGCATCATGATGAACTGTGCAGCCTAACTAGAAGAGGTAATACACTAGTGCAAATAGATCAGGAGCAAACCAGGTACCAAGTGGACAGACAAGGCGACTGTTAAAGGACTGGCATTGACAGGCCCAAAAGACAGACAGGGCAGGAGAAATAGCCCTCTGGGCACTAGGCATCTGCCACTCTCCATTCAGAGGGTACAGAGAAAGCTGTGGATTTGCTCAGTGGGGACCAAGATCATGATGCTGGTGTAACCATGGATTAAGAGTCACCAAGTTTAAAAGGCAGATTTGGTGTGGAATACATGCTGTTTCTTTTGACTTGGTGAGAGGCCTACTTATTTAGATTCTATGGTCACACCTGGCACACTGCAAATAATAGTTATCCAATAAACATTTTTGCAGTTGAACTCAAAGAGACCAGTTCCATCCAAATGGCAACATATCCAAAGTACAACACACACAAGAGGAAATTAGGTCTCTTTGTCACTAGTCTCCTTTTTTAAAATTTAACCAACTAACATTAATTATCTTCCAGGAACTCTTCTGAATACATAGGCACAGTAAATCATTTGATTCTCAAAAGAACTCTTTGTTCTATTGTTAAACCCATTTTATAGATAAGGAAACTTGGGTCTAGAGAGATATTAAGTTGCTCACCCAGGGTCACAATCTGGTAAATGGTAGAGCTGGGATTTAGATACTAGCAGCCTGGTCAAGGTCATGCACTGAGCCACTGTACTCTACATCTTCTCTATGGATCAAGACCCTCAAGGGACTTGAAAACTCATCACACTCCAACATGCAGCTGTGTCATTGGGCATTCTGATGTGACCAAGGCAAGGCCACATGTTTACCAACCCCATTCTCTTTTCTTCTTGGGCACAAATGCTACATATCCAAGCCTTATAGTTGAGCTCTGGTCACAGACTAAGTACAAACAATAGAATGTGGGTGAAAGTGAAGAAAGTCCCCAAGAAGCCTAGCCATAACACCCCTGCACCTTTCTACTCTTGCCTGTAGCCAGACACCGAGGAAAAAGAGGAAGACACCAAACCCCAGAAAACGAAAGAGCCCCAGATAAATGGAGCTTGTGTTCCTGCATGTACATGGAAGAGAGGAGCTGCCCAGCTTCCAATGACCCATCCTGGGTTGTGACAAGATCAAGAAATAAACCTTTGCTGTGATAAGTTATTAAGAATATCAGGTTGTCTGCACAAAAATCAGCTCCAAAAGGATCAAAAAACCCTAGAAATTAGACCAGAAACTATGCAACTCCTAGAAGAAAGTGTAGGGTCAGCATTCCAACATATAGGCACAGGCGATGATTTTTAAGACCCTTAAAGATCAGGAAATAATGCCAACAGTTAATAATGAGATAGCATCACATTAAAGTTTCTGCACAGATAAGGAAACAATTGAAAATGTGAAGAAAGAATCTACAGGAGAATATCTTTGCTAGTTATTCTTCTGACAGAGGATTAATATCTAAAATATATAAAGAACTGAAAAAATTTAATACCAACCCCCACAATAACCCAATTAGTAAATGGGCAAATGAATTACATAGAAATACAAATGGCCAACAAATATATGAAAAAATGTTCAACATCATTAGCAATTATGGAAATGCAAATCAAGAAAGAGACTTCGTCTCACAGCAGTCAGAATGACAACCATTAAGAATACAAACAATAAGGGGCTCAAGTTGTGGCTCAGCGGTGGAGCCTTGCACGTGCGAGACCCTGGGTTCGATCCTCAGCATCACATAAAAATAAATAGGTGAAATAAATGTATTGTGTCCAGCTACAACTAAAAAAATAAATATTAAAAAAGAATAGAAACAATAATAAATACTAAAAAGGATGTGGAGAAAAAGGAACATTTTTACACTGTTGGTGGGATCGTAAATTAGTACAACCACTAGGGAAATCAATATGGAGGTTCCTCAAAAGACTAGGCATGGAACTACCTACCATGTGACCTAGCTATACCACCTTTTGGTATATTATTCTGAAAAGTTAAAATCATCATATTACAGTGATACATACTTACCTATGTTTATAGCAGCACAATTCACAATAGCCAAACTATGGAACTGCCCTAGATGTCCATCAATAGATTAATGGATAAAGAAAATGTGGTACATATACACAATGGAGTTTTATTCAACTATAAAGAAGAATGAAATTATGTCGTTTGCAGGAAAATGGATGGGACTTGAGACCATATGTTAAGCAAAGTATGCCAAACTCAGGCAGTCAAGGGTTGTATGTTTTCTCTCATTTGTTGAAGTAGAGAGAAAAAAGGAAAAGAAAGTGGTGGGGCAAGGATCTCATGAAAATCAAAGGGAGATAAATAGAGGAAAGGGATGGGAGGGGTAAAGGGGAGGAGTGCTGGGGAGGGATGTTGGCCAAATTATATTGTTATATTGTGTGCATGTATAAATGTGTAACAAAAAAGTCATTATTATATATAATTATAATGCACCGATTTTTAAAAAAATGGGGGAGAAGAAAAAATTGTGTCTGTACTGAACAGAATTTTTTCTTGTAATTATTTTCTAAACAATAATATCAGCTATTTATACTGCAAAAAAAAAAAAAAAAAGAATATCAGGTTGTTGCCGGGTGCAGTGGTGCACAACTGTAATCCCATCTACTCCAGTGGCTGAGGCAGGAAGATCACAAGTTCAAGTCTAATATTGGCAACTTGGTGAGATGTTGTCTCCAAATAAAATAAAAAGGGCTGGGAATGTATCTCAGTGGTAGAGCAGCCCTGGGTTCAATTCCAAGTATTAGAAAAAGGGATTTTGTTATATTTAGAATGATTACACTTCAAAATATAGAAAAATCACTTTAACAAAGAAGAATGAGATTAACATTATGAAGAAATCCAAACGTATAACTTCACCTTTGGTTTCTTAGGTTGTAAGAGTGGCTTTTGTTATTCATCTAGTTGGTGAGTTAAGACTCTCAGCCAAAATGACAGGAGATTGGGGAAAAGGGAAGACAAATATGTGAGTGCTTTAAAACATCTAGATAAATGCCTCTAAGCCACTCTAAGTGAGATTTCAAACAAGGAATTAGTCTCTTATGATGGGAAAGCTTTGCTCAATACCCTCAACACGTAAAAATCTAGACTGTCAGCTTATTCAGAATTGGCATCTGTAACAATTCTTGCTAGAGACCCCACACTTCCTTAATGCTGACATCCCTCAACAAAATGAAAGGAATTTGTTCTTTAGTATTTGTGAGAAATACCAAGTTAAATCATTTGAAGGTTAATCCTATTTTATTCACTTGTCTTATTTCTCTAATGACAAACTAAAGGCATATGGGTGTATTTCAGCCTTCCTGAGTGGCACTTCATTGATGTACCATCTGATCTATGAAGGCATTTAAATACAGAAATCAAAATGGCCAAACTCCATTTACTGTGGTGTCAGAGGTGTAGCCAGGGTTTGGGGAAAAGATACAGGGGAACTGGCTGCAGTGTCACACACCTGTAATCCCAGGGATTTGGGAGGCTGACACAGGAGGATCACAAGTATGATGCCAGCCTCAGTCACATAGCAAGACCCTCAGCAACTCAGTGAGACCTGTCTTGAAATAAAAAATAAAAAGGAGCCCACACAGTGGTACACGCCTGTAATCCCAGCAGCTCAGGAAGCTGAGGCAGGAGGATTGTGAGTTCAAAGCCAGCCTCAGAAACTTAGTATAACCCTGAGCAACTCAGTGGGACCCTGTCTCTAAATAAAATACAAAAAGGGCTGGGGATGTGGTTCAGTGGTTAAGTGTCCCTGGTTCAATCTCAAGTACCAAAAAATACAAAAATAAAATTTAAAAAAATAAAATGAAAAGGGCCGGGGGTGATAAAGTGCCCCTGGATTAGATCCCCAGTAACAACAACAGCAACAACAACAAAAAAAGACAGAAGAGAGTGCCCTCCCTGGTCTATGGCAGCAGCCAACAGGAAGTCTGCTGCAAAAGACACCCCTTTAGCCAAGGGTCACCAGTGAACAGAAGTAAGAATTTATCATCCCTAGGTGGAAAATTCCATTAAAAACTGGACTTTTGTTAACACACACAACCATTAGTATAGTTGTCGTCATTGGAAACGTGTTCTTTCTTTTAACTTCTACAGCTGGTATTAACTAATAAAGCTTACTTAGTTCTGTTGGCAGTGTCAACACTTTTACTTATGCTTAATCCCACATAGAATCAGCAGCCTAGCAGATGGCATAATGAAAGCCCTTTAAGCCATAACAATTTCTTTTGCCTCCACCCCTGGAAACATCTGAGTCCAGAGAAAGGAGCTTTTGGATCAAGAGTCTTTGCTTCTCCTCAAAAGGGTCTGAGTCATGCTGAAGTCGTGGTCCACACTCAGCCCAGGGAGAAACCAAGAGCGAGAGGAAGTGCTACCCTGGAGCAGAAAGCATGCATAGACGTGGCTAAATGCTCCCACCAGTCTGTTTCAAATACCAACAGGGGTCACTGATACACAAAAACTCACCAATACAGTCTTTCTCCCACAACTATGTGAGAAGTACCCTCCCTCAGGAGCAGAGATTAGCAGTCAGATGATTAGAAAGTGATGTGTTTTGAATACTTACTACCTTCAATTTTAAATCTTTTTATTCAATTATAAGTTTCTATTACTCAATTTTTTAATAATAACTGTGTTTAACAATTGACTCATAAAACTCCTGAGACTTTAACAGTCAGTGCTCAGAAGCTACCCAGGCCAGGGCCAGGGCATATTTCTCATATCCCTCCCTTTTACTCAGTGGAGACAAGGGCTAAGGCTCCCTAGCTTAGGATTTCAGTCCCCTCCATTCCCACGTAACCTCTGTACCCATAGCCTCAGCTGGGGCATAAGCAGGGGTGCACTGATGGCCACAGATATAGTCCTGTCCTTAATGGCATTGTGGGCTATTTAGCATATCATCTCCATCCTGCACTCTCTGATTTTATTCCCATCAACCAAAAGTGACTATCCCATCTTCCTGGACATCTCCTGGCCTGCCAGGCATCTACCTCAATGTGCTCCAGGCTGTCCCCAAATCACAACAGGAAATCATACAATTTCCCCAGCCTTCTGACACAGGACCCCACCACCACCACCACACTTAGCCCAACTGCCCATTCTCACCATTCCTCTCCTCACATAATGGACATCATTAACCACCACCACAGCCCTATTCTGACCCAATTATGTGCCAGACGCAGGCAGGGTATCCAGGAACACAGAAACACTTCCTTCCCTCAAAAAGATGGATTCATTGAGTAAGTATGACATACAAATAAAACAGAATTAAGTAAAATGCCATCTAAATCAACTGTCCAAATGTATGTATATTCTTCCTCGGTTGTATTCCTGTCACTGTAATTATGAGAGACCCAAATATCCTCCATACAACTGCCCAAGTCCCCCTTCCAGGAGGAAAACCGCCATTGGGATGACTTCCTAAGCCAGAAGTCATCATCCCAATCCCATAATTAATGGGTGGGCACGTCCTTCCTCATTTGTGCTAGTGAGTCCCTCAAATGAAAAAGAAAAGATGACTATGTGTGTCTGAGTTCCCCAGGAAGCACATGTGGGGAAGGGGGGAAAAAATCAGACATCAGCTGCCCTTAGAGAAATGAGACACAAGTGCCCAAAGGGGATCCTAACAGCACAGGTGCACTGTGAGGATGCCAAACAAGTCAGCACACACTGCCCAAGCCATTCCACAATGCAGGCCCTGCCTTAGTCTTGCACCCAGACATGTGAGATTAATATTTAAACCATCACATGAGCCAAGGAGCAAGAATAAAGGGTTTTTCCGATGGAGTGACACACTGAAAGAGTAAAATCCCCTAGATATTTGGGAGATGACAAGGGTCAGCTTCGGTTATCATTTTAATAAACATATTGATAAGTACCCTAAAGGAAATTCTTCAATCTTGTTAGTGATAGCTGATGTTATAAACTTCCAAAACAATGGGCAGCGACTGGGGTTAATTCCAATTGCATTATTATAAAGATTTAGGCAGAAATATCCAAATTTCCCTACAGAGTGAAGGACTCCAACACCTCCCTGCCAGCCCAATCCCTGACCTCAATTCCTGCTTACAGGGAGCAACCTGATCCCTTCCCTTGGCCTCTCATGTCAAATATCTTCCCGGATGACTTAAGGGCCCTGGAATTTCCTGACTCCGACAATTTTCATGTCAACCCTGATCCCCTGGCAGCATGTCCCCTGCACTCCTTTCTTGGCTGTAGGTTTGGTGGCACTTCGGGACATAAGACAAAGCAGGGAGCCATGTGGGAAGATAGCATTACAGGGCTATTATAGAAGGGTGGCGATTAGGGAATTTAGGGGTAGTGACAGTGGCGCAGCAGGGAGACTTCAGATCAGGTTGCGGGCTGTCAACCTATGGCCAGGATTCTGGCAGGGGGTGGGCTGCTCGGGAGGGAGTCAGTCCCAGATCCACAATAAGGTCCTTCCAGATAGGCTGCATTCTGTGCCACTCCCCCAGGGTCAAAACACACCATATAAATGGACCCTCATTCTCTAGAGACAGAGAAAGAGCCCTCTGCTCCTCGTAGAGAGGCTATACAAAGTCCCTCTGGGGTTCTTTTGACTGTTCCTACAAAGAGAGTGCGCTCAAAAAAGCAGGCTGGCTCACCATCCCAGAAAAACCCCAAACATCTAAAACAAGGCTGATGTCACGTCTCGATTTATATATTCTTTCCCTTCCTTAAGCCAGTGAAGTGGAGTGTTACTGGGGCAGTTTAATGATTATCTGGGTTCTGGCAGCAGGTCTACAGTGATCCTAGTCTAGGCAATAAAATTTCTGTGTAACCCCTAAATAGATTTTTACAGAACCACTCTATAAATATACATGAAGGCTACCCTTTTTATTTATTTTTTATTTTTTGTAATGGTAGGTGGACAGAACGCCTCTATTTTGTTTATTTTTATGTGACGCTAAGGATAGAGTGCCTCATATGTACTAGGCAAGCACTCTGCCACTGAGCGACAGCCCCAGTCCCTGAAGGTTACCCTTTAAAGTAATGTTGGTAGTAATTCAGAAGTAGAAAAATAGATGCCAGTTTTAAAAAGAAAAACTAAGTCTAAAGAAAAGCACAAATCAACATCACTTGCCTGTGTCATTTGATTCATCCCCCCATCCCTGCATCCACACCCTTCCCAGGTGCTTTTGCAACTTGACAGGCAGATTCTTCCTCCACTCCTGCAGTCTGGGCTGGCCTAGGTCCTGCTTTGCCCAGTGGAGTGGTAGTAAACATGACAAAGCAGGTGTGTGCAGGGCACTTGCTCACTGGGGTTGCCCTCTCTGGTTGCTCTTGGAACTCTACCAATTGAGGGAAGCCAACCTGGATCTTCAAGCCTACAGAGGACCCACCAGCTGATAACAGAGACAGGAGGGAGCCCAGCAGAAATCAAACTAGCCTAAACCAAATGCCCCAGAGACCCATAGGCTTATAAGACACTTCACGATTGTTACTTTAAGTCAGTCACCTCTTTCCTGTGAGTTGTCATAACAGCTGAAGGCAGATGGGCAAGGCAACTTTCACCCTTGGAGTGCTCGGTATCTGGATGGGTGGTAGGTGACTGACTGGCCTCCATAAGTTGCCTAATGAATACACCATGATACAGCCAGCTCAAGGCAGGGATGGGCAGCACATGCCCAGCCCTGAGATGCCAACGAACACACACACTTAACCCAGACTCCCCCAAAGCCCAAATTCCCTGCTGGAGACAGAGGACAGCAGCAGACACTGAGTAAAAGCAAGAAGGGGAAAGCCAAATAGGAAATGAAGGAACAGTAAGCTGAGATCCCCTTCTAGTGTGAGGAGGCAGCAGGAAGAGAAATCAAGTGGATTGAGGCTCCAAGACCCCAGAACATGTTCCACCTTACTCCACTTGCAAACTGCAAATTGAAAAGTAGAATTGTTAAGAATTTCAAGCAACTGCAAACCCAGGCCTTTCATACTGCACTGGTCCCATGACCACAAATCAGCCCACTCGTGGCTCAGAAATGAAGCATTGCTGTGAGCCCTGGCTCTCTCCAAAAATAAGCTTACTGTCAGCCCCCTGAGCATCCCAACTCAAACTCATCCCAGTCGAAGAGTGGCACCAAAGCAGTCAACATGTTTCAGTTGGTCACCTGCAGAATAGCTATGTCCGTTTCCTCCCTCAAATGGTACTTCTGCTGCTAGGCAGCCATGAAGCTTGTGGCTTTCCTAGATTTTGTGGTTCCTTCTAAACACAAGAGAGACAAGAAACTAGACTTAGACAATAAACAAAAGAAGTTAAGAAAGAGAGCTTTCCAGCAGGCAGAATCACATGTCCCTTTTGCAATTCTTAATAAAACCAACACAACACATGTTTGATCATTTAGGCTTTTATGGGCAATGGCTCCCTATAATAACTACTGCAGAGGGACAAGTTGGAAGACTCACACACTGTCCTAAAATGGACAGTAAGGACATGTTATTCATTTCAATATCCTTCAGAATATGCATACCTCTCATATATATTCATTAGTATGTGCAGTTGGCCCTCCATAGCCACGGGTTCCACATACACAAATTAAAATAATTGTGAAGTAAAAATAATCAGAAAAAAATTACATCTGTACTGAACATGTTGGACTTTTTTCTTGTCGTTATTCCCTAAAAAATACAGTATAAGAATTTGCACAGCATTTACATTGTATTAGGCATTATATATATATATGATATATATAAATAACAAACTATACAGGACGATGGGTGTAGGGTACATGAAAATACTATGCCATTTTATTTAAGGAACCTGAACATCCACAGATCTGGGTTTCCACAGAGGTCTTGAAACCAATCCCCCATGGATTCCAAGGGGTAACAATATGATGCATTTCATCATTTAAAAATATTAGTTTCCTACAGAGATGTAACTAAGTTTAGAAATACAAGTAACCCTGGTCAGTTTTCTTAAAGAGAAAGACCAAAAGACTGATTTACATGATATCAGAAGAAAATAGGTCCTGTCAACTAACCTCAACAATCCCACTGCCCTTCTACAATCCTAGAGACCCATTTAGGCTCTTCAGAATAAATATCACACAGGGACTTTAATAAATGTTTTAGGACAAATTATAAGGACACTTATACTTATCCAACACATACAGGTGATTAAATAATGTGAGTACATATTCTTTGTTTTTTTTTTTTTATTTTTTTTTATTGGTTGTTGAAAAACATTACAATGCTCTTGACATATCATATTTCATACATTAGATTCAAGTTGGTTATGAACTCCCAATTTTACCCCAAATACAGATTGCAGAATCACATCGGTTACACATCCACATTTTTACATAATGCCCTATTAGTAACTGTTGTATTCTGCTACCTTTCCTATCCTCTACCATCCCCCCTCCCTCCCCTCCCATCTTCTCTCTCTTCTCCAT
>NW_025999990.1:29729977-29736373 GCF_001458135.2 Marmota marmota marmota
AGAGGCACTTCCCACTGATGGTTTTGGTTATTGTTTTTCATTTCTTCCTCGTGTAGTGTTTTGCTCAAGATGCTTTGCAATGCTGGTTTTCTGGCTGCAAATTCTTTTAGCTTTTGTTTATCATGAAAGATTTTTATTTCGTTATCGTACCTGAAGCTTAATTTTGCTGGATACAGAATTCTTGGTTGGCATCCATTGTCTTTCAGTGTTTGAAATACGTTGTTCCAGGATCTTCTCGCTTTCAGCGTCTGTGATGAAAAATCCGTTGTTAACCTTATTGGTTTACCCCTGAATGTAATCTGCCTCCTTTCTCTTGTAGCTTTTAGTATTTTCTCTTTGTTCTGTATATTGGATATCTTCATAACAATGTGTCTTGGCGTTGGTCTACTGTGATTTTGTGTGCTCGGTGTCCTATATGCATCTACAATTTGTATATCTGTTTCCTTTTTTATTTCTGGAAAGTTTTCTGTAATTATTTCTTTCAGCAGGTTACTCATTCCCTTGGTTTGAATCTCTGTACCTTCTTCTATCCCGATGACTCGTAGGTTTGGTTTCTTTATGTTATCCCATATCTCTTGGATGTTTTTCTCGTGGTTTTTAACCAGCCTTTCTGAGTTGGCTAGGCTCTTTTCAAGATGATATATTTTGTCTTCATTATCTGATGTTCTGGCTTCTACTTGCTCCACTCTGTTAGTGATACTCTCAATTGAGTTTTTAATTTGGTTTATCGTTTCCTTCGTTTCTAGAATTATTGTTTGGTTTTTTTTTATAATCTCAATCTCCTGATAAAGATGCTTAACTTCTTCTTTTATCTGTCTATGTAACTCATTTTCAAAGTGTTCTTTCAATGTTTGGATTTGCTGTCTCGTATCTTCTTTAAGGTTCCATTCCATCTGTCTAAGGTATTCCTTGAGTTCTTTATATGACCATTTTTCTGCTGACTCTAGGTCCTCCTGAATATTTAGGCTGTCCTTCATTGTTTGTACTCCTTTTCTTCCTTGCTTTTTTATGCTGCTCATGTTACTTCTTGTTGTGTTTGACTGCTGAGTTACTGTTTACTCTTATAGATTTATTTGATGCTTGAGAGGAAAGATATTAGAAGGGAAGGGAAGAAGTCACTAAAGAGAATGAGAGTAGGCAGGTAGAATTCAAGGAAGAGTACATATTCTTTGAAAGTGGTTGGATTTTACTTCCTCAGAAACCTTTGATAAGTTATGCTATTTGTGACCACCAACCTAAGTAAGACTAGCAATGTCCTGAAATTGGTTTAGGTAGTTTCCAGACCATAACCCTGAACATGGATAGCTCACCAATCAACAGCAAGAGCTTCTGCCAGTTCTGCAGAAACACAAAGGCAAGTGTCTCTCATTAAGAGCTTAAATTTAGAGTAAGACACTTGGTAAGTAGGTAAATATCTGAATTATTTTGAATTCTTTCGTATCAAATACACAAATTACCAAAAATACATTTTTTATTTGAAAAAGCTAGAACATATTTATGTCTATAGGTACCTTTTCTAATTTCTGTATCACATTATTCAAGTGAAAAATAGTATCAGCACTGTTTCAGGATTATTATTATCCATTATTCTTCATCTATTCACTTATTTAGATTAATAGTCCCTTCCTATGTTCCGTGCTAGGCTGTGACTATGAGCAAGACAGGCCAGGTCTCAGGGAGCTCTCAGGACTGTGGGCAGGAGGATCACCCAGCAGCCAGTTGGAGTTCAGGAAATTGAGAAGCACAGCGAGTGAGTCACCTTTGTGGCTTTGGTTCTTGTTTTCATCCTGGGGACTGAAACACAGTGATGCAAAAGCCTTGCCACAGGAGTCTGAGTAGTCAAGGCACCAAATGAATGAAAGCCAAGGGCTCTCAGGAGGCTCCTGGCCACAGCTGAGCTTAGACTTGACTCAAGAGAAGAGCTATAAGCGGATGTGTGCAGGACCAGCTCTGTGGCATGCAGATGAAAATGTAGAGATAAATGTAGTCACCATTGCTGGAATCAGTCAATTTGAAGGTGGCTTGGAAAACAGTAGAAGTGATGGAAATGGAGAGAAGGTAAGGGAGAAGGGGGATAGAAGGCAAAAGGGGAGGGAAGAAGGAAAAATCAGAGGCCTGTGGAGTGAGGGGATGTGGAAGGATCCACCAGAGACCCAAAATACTGAGTTTCTTGCTGAAGCAAATTAATAAGTGCTGGTACCATTTATCAACATGGCAAACACTAAACAAAAAGCTATTTGGGCTGAGTACAGTGGCATACGCCTACAATCCCAGAGACTCAGGAGGCTGAGGCAGGAGGATCACAAGTTCAAGGACAGCCTCAGCAACTTAGTGAGACCCTGTCTCAAAATGAAACATTAAAAGATCTGGGGATGTGACTCAGTGGTTAAGCACCCCTGGGTTCAATCACTAGTACAATTAAAAAAAAAAAAAAGCTATTTGGTGTCAGGGAGATAGGATAAATTGGGAGTTTTGTTTTTGATATGTTGTATCTAAAACAAGTGGAGCTGTTTCAGGGTTTGAGTGTGAATAAAAATGTGATGGCTGTGCTGAGCATGATGGCATACACCTGGAATCATAATGGCTCAGGAGGCAGAGGTAGGAGGCAGGAGGATCGCAAGTTCAAAGCCAGCCTCAGCAAAAGTGAGGTGGTAAGCGACTCAGTGGGACCCTGTCTCTAAATAAAATTCAAAATAGGGATGGGGGTGTGGCTCAGTGGTTGAGTGCCCCTGAGTTCAATCCCCGGTACCAAAAAACAAAAACATGTTGCAGTTGGAATCCACCAGTGCATTGGTGAGCCTACACAAGCCCCTCATGTCTTGAGGGGCTGTAGTGGTTCCCCGTATTCGTGAGTTTGGTGATTCATGCTTCCTTTGTTTTTGTTGTTTTGTTTTGTGTTTGTTTGTTTTCTTTCACAACTTAAGAGAGGCTCTTTATTGATTTGCTTATCTTTTCAAAGAACCAACTCTTGATGACATTGCCTTTCCTCTATTGCAAGTTTGTTTTCTAACACGTTCATTTCTGTTCTTTGTTGAAACAGTCTTCGACATATAATGTTCTCTTACATTCTTTATGGGGGTTTTTTCCCCTAAACTCTAAAATCTTAAGATTTTTAGTTTTTCTTTTCAATTATATTTAGCTCTCCATATCTGCCAATTCTGCACCCAAGGACTCAACCAAACCATGAAATGAAAAACATTCAGAAAATAAACTGTGTAGGTAGGGAACATGTACAGACATTTTTTCTTGTTGTTATTACCTAAATAATACAGTATAACAACTATTTACATTGCATTTCCATTGTATCAGATAATGTAAGTCATCTAGAGATGATTTAAAGTATACAAGAGGATGTTCATAGCTTACAGGCAATGACTACCCCATGTTATTATGTAAGGGACTGGAGTATCCATGGATTTAGATATCTGTGGGGGAGGGGGTCCTGAATCCAACCCCCCACAAGAGAAGACTGTAGGTGCATTTGAGACTACAATGTTCTTCTACATAGATTTTAGCTACAACACACAAGATCTGATATGCCATATTTTCATTTACTTTGCTCAAAATATTTTTCTAAATTCCAATGGTATTTCTTCTTTGAACCAAGGGTTATTTAGAAGTATATTGCATCATTTCCAAATATCTAAGCATTTCAAATCTAGTATCTTCATTGTTGGTTTCTAGCTGAATGTCACTGTGGTCAGAAAACAGACTCTATAAGATTTTAATTCTTTGAAACTTCCTGAGATTTATTTTATGTCCCAATAAATGAAAAGGATACATCTTCAACAGCTGCAGGATGCTTGAGTCTGCTCTATGCTTACTGCTGTTTATCTGCTTATTATGCAAAGAAGCGCACTAATCTCCCACTATAAGTGAGTTTTTTCTGGTTTTCCTCCTAATTCTTTCAATATCTGATTTGTTTATTTTGGCTATTTATTGACTGCAGACAAATATTTCCTAGTGCCCTGGCTCTTTTAGCACTATGAGATTTCCTCCTTAACCACTACATTACATTATCTGCTACTAATACGACCATACCACTTTCTTTTGTTTAGTGTTGCATGGTTTATCTTCTAGTTTTTACTTACATCATTGGCCATATATTTAAGATGTCTCTTATTAGTAGAATACAAGTTTTTCTTTTTTTAACTCAATCTGTTTGTTTTTTTTAATAAAAGCATGTCATAAAAGTCTGTTAATGTAAATGATTGCTGATGTTTGGGTTCAAATGTACATGTATCACATTTAATCTGCATGTTCTAGTTTCCTTTTTTATTGTCACATTTTGTTTAATCTACTATTCTTTATTATTCTATGATTCCTTTATATTATTCTATTTTTTCCTAGTTACCCATTCTATTAATTCTTTTAGTAACTCAGCCTATAGATAATAGCATATATTCCTGACTCAGCAAAACCTATTATAAATTAGTGTTATGACTACCAAGACAATTTAAGGGCACTACACTACTTTGATATGGTTGATACCTTTTGAGATATTAAGAAATGTATTTTAAACCCCATGAAATCATATACCCTGAGCCACCAATATTCATGAAAATTTATACACACCATTAATCATTGCATTTCATTCTTTCCTGCACTTGTGTGCCTCTATCTATAAAAATTTCCTTCCTCCTCAAGAACTCTCTAACTTTCAGAGTCTGCTGAAAACAAAATTTCTCAGTGTCTGTTTTCTAGAAGCATCTTTATTTACCCTCCATTTAGGGGGTAACAGCTTTACTAAGATATAATATTCATAACATAGTTTACCTACATAAAGTATATAATTCTCTGGCTTATATTCAGAGAGTTGTTCATCTGTGACCATGGTCAACTTTAGAATATTTTCACTACTTGAAAAAGAAACTACATGTACATTAGCAGGTATTATCATATTCATTCATTTATTTACCCTACTCCCTGCTCATCTCCTCTCCCTCCTTCTCTCCCCCCACCCTCTCTCACACACACATACACTATGGCCCCTGGAAATCCTAATCTACTTTCAGTGTCTATAGATTTGCTTATTCTAGCACGTTTCATATAAATGGAATCATACAGTGTATGTTCTTCCATGACTGGCTTCTCTCACTTAGAATTATGTCTTTGAGCCTCATTAGTGTTATATCACTACTGATATTTAATACACTATAGGTGGTTCAGATACTAAAGTTACAGGATATAATCTATGAAACAACTTTAACAAAATGCATTCAAGAAAAAAAGCAAGACAGGGAAATTTAACAAAGCAAAACACAAATATATAATATTCAAGAAAAATTGTGGAGATGAGAAATATGAAAATTAAGAATGGAATAAATGGCTCAACAGAAAAATAGACACAGGTGAAGGGAGAACTAATGATATGGAATATAGATCAGAAGAAGATAATAAGACCAACTCATGAGGAGCAGAAAATGGGAAATGTAGTAGAGAGCCTAAGAAGCATATTGGCCATGGGTCTAAAATACATGAATGAAGTACAACAATGAGAGAAGAAAGAGAATGGATGGAAGCAATATTTGAAAAGGTAATGGTCAAAATATTCTAAAGCCAACAAATGATATCAATTAATAAGTTCAAGAAGTGCTAGGCAGGACAAATACACAGTAAACCACATGTGTATGCATTATAGCAAAACTAATAAAAATTAAAGATAAAGAAAACAGAGAAAATGCAGCCAGAGAAAAATAGATTATCTTCAAAGAGCAATATAGTAAGACTAGCAGTTGATGTTTCTACTGAAATGATGTTAGCTAAAAGATAGTGGAATAGTAGTTTAAGAATACTCCCAGAAAAATAACTGCTCATCTCTAATTCTGCATCCACCAGCAAAAATGTCCTTCAAAGTAAAGGTGATATGACACCAAAGTACACAACAAAATAAAATAGGTAAATTTTACTTCATCAAGATTAAAAACTTCTGTGCTTCAAAAAAGGTACCATCAAAAAAAGAAAAAGAAACACAACCCATTCAGTGGGAGATTTCTATAAATTACATATCTGATAAGGGACTTAAACTAGAATACACAAGAAATGCTTACAAAGGAACAACAAAAAGGCAAATACCCCAATTTAAAACTGGGCAAAGATTTGAATAGCCATTTCTCCGAAGTGGGGAAAAAAATGACCAATAACTGCATAAAAATATGCTCAAAGTCAAGAGCTATCAGGGAAATGCAAATCAGGCAATGAAATACAACTTCACATTAATTAGGAAGGACATTAAAAAAAAGGCAAACAAAGGAGTTGGCAAGGCTCTGGAGAAACTGGAACCACCACACATCCTGATGGGAATGTAAAATGATAAAATGATGTGGCCACTTTGGAAGACAGTCTGACAGTTTCTTTAAATATAAAATACATCATCTTCCCCCACCACCCCCCTTC
>NW_025999990.1:29736889-29752059 GCF_001458135.2 Marmota marmota marmota
GATGTGTATAAGAGACAGCCCCCATCTTGCTCTTTCTCTTAGTCAGATTTCTAGACATACTAGGTAAAGTTTTTGTTAAACTTAATCATTATTTATGAAAATGTTCAAAGACACTGGATAATAGTGAGTATTTTCCTTATCTTCTGGGAAGCCACAGAAGTAGATCATCTTAAATCAAGACCTGAACTCATTTAAAACTGGGGTTCAATCTTTGTACAGCCTAGTCTTTGTTCACTAGTTCTTATTTCCTGGATGTAATCTTTAGGGGTCTAAACTAAATGCCTAGAATCCTTCTACCTTAATGAGCCCTATCTCCATTTTCTTCTCCCCAGTACTATGAAATTGCTGTTAGCACTGCTTAACTTCTCAGCCTCTTTATGATTGCATCTGTCACTGGTGAACTGGTAAATGGGAGGTGAAAGTGAATTGAGTGTGTCCCACCCAGTGAGAGTGAGTTCACTGAATCTCCTTTCTCTCTGACATCTTGGCCTGATCATTCTTGGCTGCTTCGGTAGATTCCAGAGCCTTCAATCCTATTTTTTTCGTCCTCTAGCTAGCTTTTCTGTTGTCCTGGGTAAGAGGATTCATCTTCCATGAGCTAGTTCACGATAGCCAGAAGCAGATGCCCAAACATCTACCTTGCAATAGCCACAAACACTATTTACTTACAAAAATTAACATGAATGGTTGCACAAGCTCATGAGGAATGTCCATTGATTATTTTCCTCTTCAATTGGTATAAAACTGTGGAGCATAAACTCACAGAAACCTATATCTTGACAAAATGACTTGCCTAAGATCATCACAATTAGTAGCAAACACAAAGATTCCTTTGACCATGTTCTTAGCTACTGGGCAACAAAACACAGAATGAAGAAGAAAGAAAGGCAGAGGAGCAAGTCCCCAGCAATTCCAGCATTGAAAGACAAGGTCAAAGAAAAACAGCAGCCAGGGGGACCACAGAGCAACCAAGAGAAGCCTGTCCTCCAAGCCAAGGGAAGAGAATCTTTCCACTTGGACAACTGAAAATGCTGCTGAGAGGTGAAGTGAGACTCAGACTATGGAGATTTCCACAAGGAAATAAGTAGACCTAGTGCTGTCAGCTGCTTATCCCTTTAAACAATAAAAAGCTTTGCCAAGACACGCACACTCCAATCCTCACACCCTGCTCTTCTGCAGACATTGACTGAGCACACACCAAGTCCCCAGTGTACCCTGCTTGCTTTGATTGACAAGGTGAGGCAATGTGAACCACTCACAGCTAGACTGTACTGTACACAGAATGCTTTGTGGTTCGAGAAACCATGCAAATATGACGGCCCTCACTGATTCCCCCCGGTTTTTAAATCCTAAAACTCTTGTACAAAATTCACCAGGAACTTTTAATATTTTATGGCATTATTAAATTCCTATTATTCATATTCACCAGAAGAAACATACTAAATTGTATACCATAAAGAAACTTGAAAACACATGGAACACTTTGCATATTATCATTAGATCAAAGACCTGCTGAAATAAGAAAAAGACCTAAGTAAGGGTGACATTATTTCATGGATGTGAGCCACCAGTAAGAAAGACCCAGCAAGAACAGGATTTATATACAGCATCACTCAGACCAGCTACATCATTTGTAATGTCAACTGAAAATGTGGGTCTTCGTGTTCAAAAAGAAAAAAAAAAAAAAAAAACACCTTTCTCCTTTCATCAGCAGTCTCTCCTTCTACCAGTACTGCTGGATTTTTTTAAATCTGCTATTTACTACTGCAGTTTGTGAGGCACAGAGACACTCAGTAAGTGTACATAGAGAATCACGGTGCCTACAACCCCAACCCCACCACTCAACACACAGAATACATGCCCAACCCTAACCTTCTCTATGCCTGCACCCAAGCTCCCATGGGCAGAAGGCATGATACGGTGTCACAGGGAGGTAGAAAGCAGAGATAGGCCCAGCTGCACATGAGCACAGGTGCCAAGTGTCAATAATAACAGTTCCATTGTCTCATCAAACCTCAACGGCTTAAAAGACACATATTTTAAAATAAAAGGAATTTTGAGACTGTGGTCATAGAGTACTAAACCCCAAGTGTAGGTTCCCTTCTGAGTGTGGGGCCCTGTGCAACTGCTCTGGTTACACACCCAGGACATTGGTCATGGGCTACCACTTAACACTGGCTGCTGGGTTTGGGGCTGTGGGCCAGAGCCAACCAGTTGATGTGGGTTTCTGGGATCCACTCACATTCCTGCGTGGAAGGCTTGTGGAACATAACTTGAAATCACAAGACCCTGATGCCAGGACTTCTGCCATCCCTCATCAGTGGTTCTCAAACTTCTGTGTGCACAGTGGCCTCCTGGGGTATGCTTAAAATGCAGATTCTTGGGTCACACCCAAATATCCCAATTCTGTGGGTCTATGCAGGTGGCTCCCAGGATGCCACATACTTCCCATCACTCCAAGGCGATATGACACAGGAACTTGAAGCCCTTACTCTGAGAGAGGAGGCCAGAGATACCACTTCAACTTCCCCAGGGGAGAGAAAGAAGAAAAGCAAGAGCAGAACCTCAAGGGCCCTCATCTCTTCAGAACTTGTCCCTCTTCCCCTAGTCCCCAGCTCTCCAGGTGGGATTCTTCATGCTGAGTAAGTACATCTCAGGGTCTTAGCCAAAAAACCCAGCAAAGATGCCCTGAGATCCTAGGAAAAAACACAAACATGCCAAGATGCCAGCTCTACCTGGCATCCATGACCCAAGGGCCCAGGAGCAGAAGCTACACCTCAGAGGAAGTCCAGCTGGCTGCCACTGTGGACTTCTAGGGAAAGCTTTCAAGAATTCCAAAGGGTGAGCTGCCTGCTAGCCAGGAAAACCCTGAGAACACGAATCATTCAGAGCATCCCCAGAAAACAGCCCTGGAAGAAGAAAAGAAAACAAGCCACAGAGCCAAGCCAGAAGCAGGACCCCATGCCAGCTCATCCCAGCTGTAAAACGGAGGAGACTGGCAGACATCTGGTACAAACGGGAAGTTACCTGCCATGCCCAGTTTGGCCTGTATGGTTAATTGTTAATAGTTAAAACTAGAGAGACTGTACATAAAAATCCAGGTTGCAAGCTTCTCTTGAAGAATGGGAAGATCCAGAAATCCTAGGCCTTCCTTTCCAGGCCCAGAGAGGCCAGGCTGAGTAGCACACACCCTTCCATCTGAACACACACTATCCAAGTCTCCTGGACACCTGCCCACTGGCTCATGTGCTATGACACTAGCTCAGAGGACTCAAAAGCCGTTTTTCCTTCAACCATGCATGATTGTGCAATCTCTTCATTTATTTTCAGCTATACACAACAAGAATCACTCTACCTAACACCTTCTGAATAACCAAATAATTTCAAAGCCAGCAGTGTCTTTTACTCTATTCCCTTAGTCATTCATTAACTATCTGACCAGACAGCCCTGGTTTGGTGATCAGTGGGAATCTCTCAACAAAACACCTCTTCTTGTAGCAGCTCGCTGAGATTCCTGCAGTCTTAAGATCCTCAGAGCCCCAGATGCCTACATCAGCATCTGCTGCCTCCCCTCCTTTCCATGTGTTTCAATCCACAGCAAACAGCCCCATCGTGGGATGCTTGATACCCTGCCACACCTGTGGGACAGCAAAAGAGAAACACTCCCATTTGTAATGCCATACATTTCAAATAAATATTCCCCTTAAAAAAAAACACACATTGCCATCTTTGATTCATTTCTGAGACATATTTGGAGAGAAAAAATGAATGCCTCTTGTGGGGTCATCCGTGTTACAAAGCCACTGTGAGCAGGGCTAACACATAAGCAGGTCTGGAGCACTTAGAGGTCACATTCACTGAGCATGAGATGCACTTCTGTAGCCAAGTAAAAATTATCAATCCATGACCCTAGGAATGTTCTGAGTTAGCTCATTTGAGAGTCTGGAGAATCTGACCTTTGACACAAAAAATAACTTTCAATCTAAGATTGCTGAGGATTAAGTTTTTGGAATCAATGACCATTTTAAACACAGCATGTTTTCTGGTGAATGAGAATCTGCTGTGAAATTTTGAATTTCTCAACCATCCTCTCTGAGATTCAGATCCACTCTCAGGCAGGATCTTATTAATATGGAGAGACTCTTTGCAGCTAAAACACATGCTACGATGTTGACTTAAGCCAAAATCAAAATTTTCTTCAGGTCCCAGAAACTGTGCAAGTGGCTTCAATCACAGACAGGGCACTGCATGTTTGTGACAGGACTGGACTTGGTGCCTTTCCGAAGGTTCAGCACCCAAAGTGAAGGGATTTGTTGGGGGTGTTTCTGGAAAGCAGTTTGCACCTGCCATCTCTAAGGAGGAGCGCATGTGAGCACAGCTGCTCCTCCATTGCTTTCATTTAGCTAAACTTGGAGCTTCTTACAGCTGCTGGATGGTTGGGTTTTAGGCAGAGGGTAATCATTCCCAGATGTTAATGAGAAATGCTCTGGCCAATGCTGTAGCTCCAGATATGTCTGATGGGGGCACATGTCTTAAATCCTGTCCTCCTCACAAGGTTACCCATAACACCAGCACCCAGCATCCCCACATGTCCTCATGCACGCTGAGTGAAGGTAATGCTCAAATGGGCTAGAACTGTTCACACTTTAGTTCCCCTGTACCTACTGCTCAGAACATTTGCTGTCTAGTAGCAGAGACTGGCAGAAGCACAAGAACATCCAAGTTTCTGCACCCTTAGCGTCCAGGAACAGCTATTTAAGAGTCTGGAGAATCTGACCTTTGATAACTTTCAGCCTCAGATTGCTGTGGAATCTAACAGGGATGTGACAGCAGCATCCATATCAGGGTCCTCAAGGAGCTGACTCTGACCCTTATTAATTAGGAAATCTCTCTTACAAAGCTGGATTATGGAGGCAGAGCTGAGAAATGCTGGACAGGTCTAAAACCTTGAGTTTATGACTCCATGGTGACAACTGTTCTAGGAGACTCCCATGTGCATCCACAAGCCCAGACCAGGCCCTGATGATCTGCAGTTGCTCCCAAGGCCAGAGAGAATGGAGACAGGCCTCAGGCACACCTACTGAAAGACAGGCATGGAGCCAGGGGTGCTGGACTGAAGGTGGCTTCTGGAATGCGTCAGAACGCCTCTCACCAGCTGCCAGGGCACTCCACGGGATTAATTAAATTAGTCCCTTATCTCTGAGCCAAAATGGCATCCAGGACAATTCCTTCTCTCTCGCACCCTCTCTCATTCACATTCTCATTCTAGTAAAACCTAAATCCATTAATTAGAGTTTTCGCAGTAGGTCAGAAAGTAGGTTTCCTGGTACAGAGCAATCTTGGCTATGAATGAGAGCTGCATGCAATCGTCTTTCCCTGAGCTTCACTGTCACTCAGAGGTTCCAGGCTGAGACACTCTGTAACTGCACTAAGATTTATGGCCATGAAAAGTTCAGCCAAAAACATCCTTGACTTGCCTCATTTCCATACTGGGGACTCCAACTTCCAGAAAGGCAACGATAACCTTACATAATACAGAATCTTTGAAATCCTTGCACAGTTATTAAATACCTGCTGTATGCAAGACACATGCAAGACAGAAGCATGGTTTCTGTCTCAAAAGCAGGTCATCTGAATATGGCTCCTACTAGGACAAAGGTGAGCTAGGTACATCGATGGTGACACCAGAGAGCCTGCTCCTGGGAGAGGCTAAGGCACAAGCTACTGCTCCTGAACTTGAGTGCCTTAGCTTCTCTGGGCTTTTTCTGTATTCCCTGATAGATAAGTTTTATTAAAACTTTTTTTATTTTTTTTTTAAATCAGAGTGGTTTAACCAGTGCCTCCTGGTTATCTGTAGTAATTATCTACAATGGAATGGAGATTCTGATTCAGCAGGTGGAGCAGGATCAGGATTTCATATTTCTTAGAAGCCCTGAGTGACGCTGATTTTTGAGGACACGTGGTGGAGGTCATAGAGCAAGATCACCAGCACTGGAGCATACAAAAAGTACACATGGAACTGGGATCCTGGGATCCTAATTAGAATAAGATATACTGGGCTGGGGATGTGGCTCAAGTGGTAGCGCGCTCACCTAGCATGCGTGAGGCCCTGGGTTCGATTCTCAGCACCACGTAAAAGTAAAATAAAGATATTGTGTCCGCCTAAAACTAAAAAATAAATATAAAAAAAAGAATAAGATATACTCCATGTTTGGATAAATATGTCAAAATAGACTCCACTATTCTATAGAACTAAAAAGAACAAATGAAAAATTTGTTTAAAGTACACATGGATGGGCTGGGGTCATGGCTCAGTGGTAGAGTGCTTGCTTAGAACATGTGAGGCACTGGGTTCGATCCTCAGCACCACATTAAAAAAATAATAATTAAATAAATAAAGATATTATGTCCAACAATAACTAAAAAAAATTATTTTAAAGTACACATGAAGAAAGAAGGATAAGGAAAAGCCTAGGAAGTTAGAAAAAGAAAAAGAAAGTACAACTAGGCTGCAATGCACTGTGTCCATTCAGTTTGATGACTGGACTGAGCAGTAGTTCTCAAATTTAAGCCTGGATAATTTTCTGAAGACATTCACACAAAACAGTTCCAAGTCCCATCCCACACTTTCTGGATAAATAAGAGAGAGAAGTGTTAAAAAAAAAATTTCACTTTGCCCAGGTGATGCTGAAGATACTAGTCCAGGGACCATACTTTGAGAACTGTGGTCAGACAGAGGACTCTCCCCACCTCCACCCCATCCCACTACAGGGAGAACAAATGGATTGTGTCATTCACATTTGAAAGTGGCCCTGATAGCTCGTGTTAGATCCCGCCAAGCAAAAATGAGGAGACAGAACTGCACATCCTCTGGACTGGCTCAACCGTAGCTGAATCCTTCCCACAGAATTACGTGAGAACTACAAGAAATGTTTTCTGTTTGTAAACAAACTCCTCAATCAGAATTGACACACAACCAACCCTACATGTCAGCAGGTCCAGATTCCAGGACCAAGGCAGCCAGGTCAGTTGTCTTGGCCCCGGAGCCATCTTCCCCAAGACTCATTTTTCTCACTCCCTCCCTTGCCAAGTGAGAATCCCTGATAAAGTCTAGCAAGTCAGACCTCCCAGTGGAGACAAGTCCCATCCCAGACTTTCTGGATAAATAAAAGAGAGGGATGTTTGATGACGGTCCGAGCTGATTCTGGGATACACCTGGCAGGACAGTCACCTCCACTGCTCGAGGAAACCCTACCTGATCAGAATGGTGGAAGTTATGGAGCAGCTGCCATTCACCAAGGATGGGGGGGCACTGATGTACAAAGAGAAGAAAACAATCTCTGCTTTCAAAATGTTCATAGCCACCATCAATGAGCAAAACAAACAAACAGAAATGCACTAAGTGGCCCACTCCAGGGACAGAGATGGGCTCAAACCAAGCTTCTTGACCTTGGCTTCACTTTAAAACCACATGTCAGGGGCTAGAGTGCTATTAAAGAGTAATGACACCAGGCATGGTGGCATGCGCCAGTAATCCCAGTGGCTCGGGAGGCTGACGCAGGAGGATTGTTAGTTCAATGCCAGCCTCAGCAAAAGTGAGGTACCAAGCAACTCAGTGAGACCCTGTCTCTAAATAAAAATACAAAATAGGGCTGGGGATGTGGCTTAGTGGCTGAGTGCTCCTGATGAGTTCAATCTCTGGTATCCACCTACCCCCAAAAAAATATAAAGAATAATGACACCAGATCTCTGCTCCAGATCAATTAAGTCAGAGTCTCCAAGGCTGGGACCCATGCAGAAGGATACTAAGGAAATAAAACCTGGCAGCCACCTTAGCTCTATGGCCATGCCAACCCACCCCAACCTGGGCCACAGAGGTCACAGCAATGGTGCAGAAGCCGCTCTCTCGCCTGATGTGCACTGATAAGGAAACATTCTTCCCAGGTACTCCTGAACTGGACAGAGCAGCAGTCCAAGACTGTGGAGACACACATCTTCCAAGCATTTTGTGCCTACAGATGACTTGAAGAGAGTGGGAGAGAGAGGCACATTCAGTGAGCCATCAGAATTCCCACTGCCCAAAACACAATCGGTCAAGTTTAAGTCCTGAAGTCACACACATCTCCAGCAGGAGTACTGCTCTGCTCCAGCTCTGTTCCTTCCTCCTTGAGCTGTTGGCAGGACTGTGAAAGAGGATCCTGATCCCCCATCTAGGCCTCTGTCCTTAGCTGACCCAGCTGCCCACGGCAAAGCTGTCGGGGGCAGTCTACTTCCTCACAGACATCTGGGGCCCTGCATGCTGCAAGGAAGGGCAACTCTGGTATGCCAGTTAGCAACAGATTGCCTCTCAGCTCCAAATTCACCCTTCAATACATGCTCTGTAATTCTGGAAAGAGGTCATTCAGGCATTTCTCCTTCACAATAAGCATAATGTTAAGCCTCAGCAGAAAGTGCTGGCTGGAGAGCACAGTGCAGGAGAGAGGAGCTGTTGGGGAAAGGGTGAGAGGACGTCCAGAACATGCCATCTCCAGCAAACTCACCACCCCTGCACAGCATAGCAACCACCTTCCCGCCGCCCTCAAGGTATGCACACCTGGCTTCCCACAGACATCAAAGTACATCCAGGCCTCCTGCCCAACATCCTGCCTACATCAGTGACCCACCCCCTTGAACAACCACACCAGCACCAGTTGCACTCCCCACCCCATCTAAAATCTGGAGGTTGCTTCCTATTTGCACCATGACTACAGACTGGCTAAACCAGCAAACTCTTCTGCCATCCAGAGTGCTCCACTGTTCCTTCTCCAGCAAGCCTGAACCTTTTCCAACTTTCCTTCCTTAGGTACCCTCAGCCCTACCCGGCAGAAACGTAAAGATTTTTCTTTGATCCTATAGTTACTCCTTTATCATAATTTAATGATTCTTCATGTTAAACTCCCCCTGTTTAAATCACTGCATGGTTTCTCTCCCCTGGTGGGATCCAGATTACTACAGCAGAACAGCCCCAACTCTCACTCCACAGAAGCCCTGCAGTTATGGAGTATCCCGACCAGCAAGCTCTGTTCTCCAAAGAACAAGGGGTCCATATAAATCATAGTAACTAACTTCTAATGTAATTTGAGGTAATCAATCCAGTCCCTTTGTCATTTAAGTATAGAGAAGCCAAGTACAGTAATGTAAGCCCTCCTCTTGAATATTCTTGAATATTTTTTTGAACACTTACTAACAATGAATATTTCCTAGTCTGTTTCCAATGAACACCAGCTGGGGAAATTACACCTTATTGTTTATAATGTTTCACCTATTGGCAAAAGAAAATGGGAAATATTTGGGTATACGCCTCTTTGGATGAAATAAGAAAAAGCAAAACCATACAATGAGATTAGTACCCAGAAGCATGTGGGAACTGGATGTCATCAGAACTTATGGGTCAGAAGAAGAGGTCAGGAAACAGTAGGAACGTCTCCTCTCAAAAAAAAAAAAAAAAAAAATAGGGAGCAGAGGTGGCCACTTTTAAGTGAGCATGCTCAATCCCTGGCCTGTGATGCCCTGTGCCACCTCACTGATTCCATTCTCATTCACTCATGTACTCGTCAGCTGGGTACTGAGCACCCTCTGGCTGGAATGGAAAGAGATATGGCTCTGAAGCTTCCTTGAGCAAGACACCCCTGACCTTGATGTGGTATCCATAGGAGGCCTTGCAGCAGGAGGAGAGGGTGACCATAAACAGCAGGCTGTCCAGCAGGCAAAGTCATTTTCAGTTACTAGTTTGGCTTCCCCACGTGTGTGTCCAGATGTCAATTCATCCATGTCAAGCACAGGAAGCAACAGCCAACTTTTCAGAGGCTGGATCCCTACTTGGATGAGCCGGCAGCCAAATCAATGGTGGTTCCGCCCGTCAAGCCACGTTTCCAGGTCTTCAGCCTGCCCTCCCCAGCCAGGACTCACCCAGGACAGGCAAAGCCCATCCCAGTGTTTCTCTTTACTTTCCAAGAGGAGGAACTTAATTGTAGGAAGGAACGGTAAGAAGGCAAGTCTGTTCTGTAATTGTTAACATTATGGCCAAGCTGGTTTTCCTCAAGCGAAGCACAATCGTAAGTCCTTACATTTATAGAGCACTTGACAATGCTCAAAATACATTCACAAACATCACTTTCCTTTTGATGAAGAAAATCTCATGCTACTTTGGATATTTTTTCTCGCAGATGTTTTGTTTTTACTTCTCTAGAAGCTTCTGTGTAATTCACTTCATGATGCAGAACACAGAAACAACAATGTTCAGAAAGCACAAAAGCACACACAAAAAAATCACACACACACACACGCACACACACATACACTCACACACACACATCAAAAAATAAAAATAAAAATAAACTATGGCTTTTGCCTAACCCCATTTTTTAAAGATTTGGCTAGTTTGTAGTTGAGTTGGTAAATTTCAAGCCAGATCTAACTTGGTGGGTGTGTGGTTCACACAGCATAATTACCTATGGGTATATAAGGAGTGCCAAGAACTTCTGAACTCAGTAGGGGCAGCTCTCAGTAGTTGGAAACAACCTCCTAGACAAGAATTGCAAATACTTGGCCCCATGTACTCCCTGGCAGATGTGAGTAATCAGTCAAGTCTTTCTTTCTTCAGAGACCTGACCTGAAGGCAGGTATTATCAGTTGATCAGACTTGGTATATGCAAGTAAAAACTATTGACCCTTCCTAAGTCCCAGGCTGTCAGTGGTGGCCCAGCAGTACCCTGGAGTCCCTGCTTAAGTTCTTCCCTAGAATTCCCTCTCCTGTTGGGACAGCAAGGCATCTCCAAGACATCTGTACGTAGCATGGGAGGCTGCTCACTCCTGGGCAGGACCACACTGCAAGCTGGCTTCATCCTTTCTTCAATACAATTTTCCTCCATCAAAAGGTAAAAAGATCCATCTACTCCCTCTTTCTTCATCTCCCCAGTACCACCATGCACCGCACTACCCACACCCATCACACAAGCCACCCACTACCGAGGGCCACAGCATGGCTGAGATCACATCTCCAACACATTGTCATCATCTTGAGGGAAAATTATAGAAAGAGGTGAGTCTGCAATACAATGACTGGCCTCACTCTAGAATCTTTCTAAATCTTTAGCACGGTGGCTGCATGTTATAACATAATGTTGGGGAAGGGAGTGGATTCCAAGTGGAAGAACCACGAAGACCCAGGACAAGTAATGAGAACTACTGCACTCCACTGTTTTGCTCACAGGCCGAGTGAGGGTGAACAGTGAGCTGTCCCTTGGTAGGGCAGAGAGGGCGACATGCATGAGACAGAGGTGCCTGCAAATTCTGCTACAGGCTGTTCAGGCACGGCTGAGGGGAGCAACGCAGCTGGAACTGGGCCCTGGATTCCCTGGTGGCCCCATAGGTAACAGACTAGGAATGAAGTTACTAAAGTGGTTTCAGGGAAGCACCTTAATGTGTGAAGTCAACAGGGGCAGAGGACCAGGGGCAAGAGAAGACAGCAATCTCCAACCTTCTCCAACCTGTCTCACTCCCTGGGCAATCCCATGTAGATGGTATAAAAACCATCTACATGTTGTCCACTCCCCCCGTATAGCCCTCCCTGGACTCCTAACTGACCATCCATGGCCTGCTGGACATCCGCACTAGGATGTTCAACTGACATGACAATTTCAATGTTCAAACTGAGCTCCTCATCAACCTGCCGCCCCACTGTATGCCCTCCAGCAAAGGGCAGTCTATCCTTCCTTCCAGTTCCCCTGGCTAAAAACTCAAGTCATCTTTGACCACTCTCTTCCTCCTCCATCCTACTGACAGCCTCTGGGGAAGCAGAGGAGTCTGACGTCATAATATAGTCAGAAACTCTGGGCTTCTCCACTGGCATCTTACTCCTGAGGTTCCTGGCGTCCAACTCTATGCAGACTCAGGCTCTACCCACCTGGAAACCAGAGGAATCCTGTGTTATATGCCAAATCATAACACTGCTGCTCAAAACCCCTCCAGTGGCTGCCACTGTAAAGCCCTGCAGTGACTATAAGGCCCTACATGAACCTCATCTTCTCGGTCTACTTCTCCCCTTCCACTCTTCCCTTTACTGCAGTCACTCTGGACTCCTGCCTGATCCTCAACCCTGCCAAGCACACTCCTACCTCAGGACCTTGGCACGTATGGTCTCTTCCCAGGAATGTACTTCACTCTGACAGGCATGAGGTTTACTCTCCTTCTGCCTGTAGACACTGTTCCAATGCCCTCCTTAGAGTTCCTCCTCCACCACCCAATGTAGAAAAGCACCTCTTTGTCCCATTCTTCTTACCCTTCACCACCTGACATACACCCATCCGTCTCCCACCAGAATGCTAGTTCCATGAGGTCAGGAATTTCACTCTGGCTACTGCTTTATCCGCAGTGCTCAGCATGTGGCATCTGCTCAAACATGAGTAGAATGTGTGACTTTGACAATGAATGGATAAAGGGGAAAGCTCCCAAGACGACAGAGTCAAGTCTTTACCAGGAAGGCAGGAGTACCTAGGGGTGTGGGGCCTGAGAACAGAAGACAGCATGGACTGAACAGGAGTCAGCACACTGTGGCTCATGGGCCAAATCTGACCTATCATCTCTTTCTATAAATAAAGTGTTGGGTGATCATAGACATACACACAGATAGTGAAGTATTGGCTGTGGTGCTTCCATGCTACAAGGGCAGCACTGAGTCACTACCAAGCCCCAAGTACTTAGCCTCAGCCTGAGAGAAGACAGTACTTTCCCAACTGCAAAACTCATGGACCACCCCCACTTCCACCAAGACCCACAGACCTTCCAGGAGACTCAAATACCTGTTGAAAAATAGTTGCAGGAGCCAACATAGTGGTGGTACAGAGGGAAGGCTTGGGTCAATCCCCAGAGCTGCCATTCACCAGCTATGGGACCTTACACAAATTACTGAATTTCTCTGCAACTTCTTCCTTACCAGGGGAGAATATTATCAACCACCTCACAGAAATATTGTGAGGAGGCAAGATTTTACAGGTAAAGCATCTGACAGCGGCTAGCTCACACTGCAATATTTTTTTGAGGATTTGCTTCATTTCAAGTACCCCCAAGAAGCTGCTATGAAATGTGGTATATATACACAATGGAATGTTACTCAGCCTTAAAGAAGAATGAAATGATGGCATTTGATGGTAAATGGATGGAACTGGAGACTATCATGCTAAGTGAAATAAGCCGATCCCCCAAAACCAAAGGTTAAATGTACTGTTACGTAGATGCTAACACACAATAAGGGGAGAGGGGAAGTAGATAATAGAAGTTCTTTGGATTAGACAAAGGGAAGGAAGGGGGAATGGGAATAGAAGAGACGGTAGAATGAATAGAACATAACTTTCCTATGTTTATATATGAATACACAACCAGTTACCCTCACATCATGGACAACCACAAAAATGGGAAGTTATATTCCATTACGTATGATATGTCAAAATACATTCTACTGTCACGTATAACTAAAAAGAATAAAAAAATTTTTAATGCAGGAAAAAAGAATGTATATTAATGGAGTATAGGTGACACTTTTTAGAAAAAGGGAAATCTCCCTGTTCCTACTGCTTGTTTTGCTGTATATTATTGTGACAATGACTTTCTTCCAAACCAAAAAAAGAAACTATATGGCACTAATGTATCCAGTCCCCGTGAATATTCTCACAGGGCTCTGCCAGCCCTCCATTGGGTTTTCTTTACCTGAGATGAAGACAATTTTTAAAAATAGAAATAAAGGAGATGCAGTCAGTGTTGTCAGCATTGGTGGAGAAAGGGCTGACTCTTGGGGAATCAGGGAAACATCGGGGCCGCCTTGGAGAGCCTCCTGAACTGCTTCCCAAATTAGCAGGAGAATCTCCCAATTCAAAGAAACCTCGTGACAGACTTCGCAGAGATACCATTGAAAGCAACTGATTTCATGCCTATTTTTGGCAGGTTGGAAGATAGCTGGTCCCTGCAAGGGCAAAACTCTTGAATCGTTGGATGAACAATGCCAGAGTCAGAGCCCAGAAAGGGCACATGCAGCCGAGGCCAGCTGGCCAGGGCACTAGCTCTCATCAGGTCTCTCCTTCCTGAGCCAATGATGTTCTTGACTTTTCCACAAACCAGATAATTCAGATATTTTCTCAAAAAGCATGACAATTTGAAATGCTATGTTAGCATTAAAGACGTGCGAAAAGGTTACAGTGTTTAAACATAGTGTCCATTAAATCAGTGAACAGAATTTTCAACTCTGAGTAGTATGAGAAGCAGTACTAATTAGGAACCAAGAACAGATTCTTTTATGGACACTTTTTTTTTTGTTAAGGAGTTAATGAGTTTTTCTAACTTATCTAGTCAGGTTAAAAAACAAGCAGGATTTGAAGTCAACCCAATTATGCCCAGGACAGGCATATTTGAATCTTTCTGTTCAAAGTTTCTTGTTTTTCTTTCCTGGACTCATTGTGAGTTTCCCTATTAACCAAGATGGAGCCAGATTGAAAACCCTGGCACTTGCAAAGGTCATTTCTTATTTTGACTTGACCACGATGCTCACAAAAGATGGACATGGCTTGACTGCCCACGCCACACGCATGGATAAACCCCTCAGAGAGGCCACTCCTGCTCCCTGGTATGCAGGAAGCAGTGTTATTGGACCAAATGAAGTTTTATTTTTCCAAGTTTTGAAAATTTTTTTAATTTGTTAATTAGATATACATGACAATAAAATGCATTTATGCACTTTGATCTATCGTACATAGATGGGATATAATGACTCATTTTTCTGAGTGTGCATGTTGCAGAATCACATTGGTCATGTAGTCACATATATACATACAGTAATAATGTCTGTTCCATTCTACTATCTTTCCTATCCCCACATCCCCTTCCTCCCCTCCCATCACTTCCCTCTACCTAATCTAAGGTAACATTAATCTTCCCTAGTGCCCACCCCCCACCCTATTGTGAATTAGCATCCGCATCTTAGAGAAAACATTGCGACTTTGGTTTGGTGGGATTGGCTTATTTTGCTTAGCATGATATTCTCCAACTCCAACCATTTACTGGCAAATGCCATAATTTTACACTTCTTGAAAGCTGAGTAATATTCCACTGAGTATATATATATATATATATATATATATATA
>NW_025999990.1:29752263-29900186 GCF_001458135.2 Marmota marmota marmota
GGGGAGGGGAGGGGAGGGGAGGGGGGATAGTAGAGGATAGGAAAGGCAGCAGAATACAACAGACACTAGTATGGCAATATGTAAATCAGTGGATGTGTAACTGATGTGATTCTGCAATCTGTATACGGGGTAAAAATGGGAGTTCATAACCCACTTGAATCAAAATGTGAAATATGATATATCAAGAACTATGTAATGTTTTGAACAACCAACAATAAAAAGAAAAAAAAAAGCAGCCCTCTACAGTGCGCACTGGGTCTAAGTTTGACTACACGCTCAATCTTAGCATATATCTCAGTCCACAAAATACTAATTTATTCACATCTGTCCTTTAATAAATGTCCTTCTGTCTTCTTATTCTGTGAGTGTGGGATCTCTAGCAAGAATTCTAACTTTTTGCAGCAGAATAAGTAAAGAGGAGGGCTAAGATGGGGAATAGGGAGCGGGGCAGGCACCCAGCACCATCTCTTAGGGATAGAGCATAGATCACAGAGCCCTAGTATCTCCTGAGGACAGAAGGGGCCATGGAAATGGGCATCTCACTGCTTTCTGGTCCTCGGGCTCTTCAGAGACCATTGTTGACTGGGCACTTGGCACACCTTGGAAGGAGGATTAATCCGTATGATCTTGAAGTTAGATCATCTGAAAAGAGTCTTGGATTTCATCATCACTTCCCCCTTTTCCAGATTTCCAATTCCAAAAAGGCAAAATCCAAGAGATTGAAGGCCAATAGCTTCCACCCTCCGTATTTTTAAGAAAAGTTTATTAAGCATAGCACATTCAGAAAAGTGTAACTATCGATGAATTTTCAGTGAACACTTCTGTGTTGAGTGTCACTCAGAAAAATAAACAACATTGCCAGTGCTGCAGAGGCTCCTCTCCCCAGTCGATAACGCCCCTTCCCACTACAAACAACTATTAACTTATATGGAATCATAAATTAGTTGAACTTGATATAAATGTACAGTATATACTCATCTGCCTGGCTTCTTTTACTGGTCTGTGAAATCCATTCATGTTGTTACATGAATATAACAGTACATTCATTTTCAGCCCTGTGTAGTGTTCTACTGTGTGAATATACCGTAATTTACCATTGTGGATGGATATTGCATTCAGCTTTTTGCTATCTCATAGATCATTACCATGAACACTTTTGTATATGTCTTTGGGGTCTATATTTAACTGTGGAATTGTTAGGTCACTGAGCATGCATATAAAGGTTCAGCTCCATAGCTGTTGAAGAGTTTTAAAAAGTGAATGTGTGGATGTTCCTTTGTTCCACATCTTTGCCAACCCTTAGTTTTATCAGGCTTTTAAATTGTAACCATTCTGGTGGTATGCAGCAGTATCTCTTTGATTTTAATTTGTACTTCCCAATGAATAAAGTTTATTGGCTATTTTTGTATCATATGAATAAAGTGCCTTTTCAAGTCTTTCGCCATTTTCCTATTGGATTGTCTGTCTTTTTATTATTTATTTGGTAGGAACCCTCGTATATTTTGGATATGAGTTCTTCATTCAAGAATGATATACTCACAGATAGAGAACACATAAATATCTTTTCCCATTATGTGACTTCCCTTTTTGCTCATATTAGGAACTTTTAATGAAGAGAGGATCTTAATTTCAATGTGTTCAAAATCATTCCATTTAGGAAGGGAACTAGGGAATGAAATTGACCAATTTGTATTATTATATTGTGTTCATGTACAAATATATAACAACAAATTCCATTATTGTGTATAATTATAATGCACAAATGAAGAAAGGAAAAAAACAAATTATCCCATTTATTTCTTTATAGCTAGTACTTTTGTATCCTGTTTAAAAATCTTTGCCTACCCAAAGTATTAAATATATTTTCCTTTTTTATCTTTATTGTTTTACCTTACCTTTAGATTTATGATCCATCTGGAATTGAATTTTGTATACAGTGCAAGATAAGGGTCAAGATTTATTTGTTTCCATGTGGTTATCTATTGATTTAGCATAGGTTGCTAAAAATTCAATTAATCATCTAACTGCCTATGTCCATCATCATCAATATGTCTGAGGGTATGTTTCGAGAGTCTACACTGAGCCAGGCATGGTGGCACAGGCATGTAATCCCAGGAGTTCCAGAGACTGAGACAGAAGGATCACAAGTTCAAAGCCAGCCTCAGCAATGGTGAGGCGCTAAGCAACTTAGTGAGACCCTGTCTCTGAATAAAATACAAAATAGGGCTAGGATGTGGCTCAGTGGCCTAGTGCCACCTGGTACCCCCCACACACACACACACACAAAAGAAGAGTCTACACTGGCCCAATGTGTGTGTTTATCTACCCTTGCACCAACACCAAAAGCATCTTGTCACTGTAACTTTAAAGCAGCCTGTGCTACTTAATACTCAACAAATTCCTCAAAGAATGTTGGACTCACCTCAGTTAATTTTTCTTTTTTCCAATATCTTGACCCAAGAAATCCTGGTTACTTACATGTCTTCTCACATATTTATAGTTTACTCAGTTTCTTGTCATTGTTTGCAGAGAGAGGATTGGAGTACTATAAGCTAGCAGGAAGCAAAAGTCCTCTCTTGTCACCTTTAGGAAAGTATACTTCACATTCAATTAAATGCATGGGTTTTGATTATAGAGTTTGATCAGTTTTGACAAATGTATTCACCCATGTGAATCGTCATGTATTGAATATTTTCATCATCCCAAAATGTTCCATATGTTCCTTATTCCTTTGATTTTCAAGGACAAGTGAATCTTTTTCAAATTTGTTTCTTTGTGGTATGAAAGATCATTCTTTTGGTTCTGCAGGTTGCTATTCTTGAGAGCAGGGAGCAGACAGACCTGGTCATGCCCATCATTCCCACATTCACTTTCAACCTCTGCAGCTGAGCTGAAAATATTTAGCAAATTCTGGCAGGGTTGGGTGAACACACCAATAATGCCAGAAACTTGGGCAAGAGGATCACAAGTTCAAAGCAACTTAGTGAAGTCCTTAGCAACTTAGCAAGAAGACCTTGTCTCAAAATAAAAAAATAAAAAAGACTGGGGATGTAGCCCAGTGGTAAAGTGCCCCTGGGTTTTATCCCTAGTACCAAAAAGAAAAAAGGAAAAAAAGAATGTCAAATTCCTAGGTCTTTGGCCACATGATCCAAAGTGCTCCAGTTTTAATATGTTCCCAAAGTGCATGTGTTGGAAACTTTCCCCAGTTAGTGGTATTGGGTGGTGGGACCTTTAAGGGTGATTAGGTCACAGGGTTCTACCCTAGTGAATTGGACCGGTGGCATTACTGGAGAGTGAGTTTCTTATAAAAGAATGAGTTTGGCCATCTCTCCTCCTTTTGCCCTCCCACCACGGGGTGGCACAACAAAAAGGCCCTCAATGTTGGACTTGCCAGCCTCCAGAACTGTGGGCCAAAAAGTCTCTGTTTATTAACAATTACCCAGCCTGTGGTCTTCTGCTACCACAGCACAAAACAGACCCAGAGAAAGCAAAGCTCTTCTCAGCAGACCACATTTCTGCTTTGGACTCAGCTCAACAGTTCTCTCCTGGGTGCAATCTGCCCAGGCTGCAAAAGGATTTGTTAACAGAAGCAAAGTAGATGGTAAGGAAAATGTGGGACACGAAGACAAGCAACAGGGCACACCCTCGAACTCTTCCACTTAACGTCATGGCAAAGGAGATGCTTTTCCTTACAAGACTGCCTTAAAAGACTTCCTTAAAATTCCCATCCAGCTTGGGAAGTTCTGTGAGGCAAGATTGCAGAGAAGGAGGAGGCCTCAAATAGCATGTTGGACTCAAAAATGCAGACACTCTTTGTGGGACTCCATAGCCCATGATGGTTTGAAGGTCACAGGCCCAAGTGCATCAGAACACCCCTACTTACCCTTTCCTCACACCTCTTCCCTACCCCCAGAGTTACCCTGTGGTCCAATGAAGTGAAGCACTTGATTCCAGCAACAGGGACCATTCCCTCTCCACCAGCCTCAGTGCCTGCTTCATGATTCTCACCACTGAGACAGTTCCCTCTCCTCCTGCCCTCCACCCTAGCCAGGCTGCTCTCTTGCTTTCAAGGACCATGGCATCACACTCTGCCATCCCTCCTCATACTTAACCTCAGGACACCTGCTCACACCTGACCCCATACCTGATCTTGGCACCTGTTCTCATTCTTCCCTTCATCCAATGCCTGCCACCATTCTAGATGCCCCACCTTCCCCCAGTACACAATAGTCTAGCACCCAGCTCCTCTGAAAGAAAGGGAAGTGGGAGGAGCCATACTAACACTGGGTCCTGTCTACCAACCATACCAACTCACATCCAGAAAGCTGACAAATTCACTCTCAGAAGCCATCCAGAGATAGTGTTCTTGAGGCAGTAGGTTCTGCCACTGGCTTTACTACCTGCAAGGCTTTGCGGTCTCTCTCGCACTCCACCTGGAGGATGCAGCAGAGAGAGCACAGCATCCAAGAGCATGCATGTCACCTGCAGCTCTACATCCTGCCTTGTGGCTCAGGGGAAATGGCAGAGTTGACATAGGCAACAGCAGAAAACCAACTCCTCTTCTCCGTGGAAGGGCAGCTATCCCTCGCTATGGACTCACCTCTTGTGAGTGCTACTGTAGATAGCACCTCACATGAAGGGCTGACAGCCCCGACTGCTGCTCCCAGGCACTAGGCATCCCCAGCCAACTTCAAACTCTCCAAAGGGGCATCTGCTACCTCCTCCTCCCCACAGCCCCTGAAGCTTAACTGGTGACTAGTGTTTGGTGGGTACACGTGTTTTAAACTAAGGGGAAAGCAAGAGTTGCATTGATTCTATAACTGCAATACGTATTAACAAAGATTGCTAAAAGTCCTGAGCCAGGAGAGAAAATAAGAAAATCACTCCACAGCCCCATGATCCAGAAGCCTTGGAGTCTGAGCTATGTCCTGAGAAGAACTGGGTCCCTCCATCCTTCCTGACCTCCCAGTCCCTGGACATACACCAGTTTCTAGATGTGCCTGACCACCTTCCTACAGCCCACTCTGGAAGTGCTGGGCTAACCAAACCCCCCAGAGCATGGATCAGCTCTGGCCTCTTCCTAGATAGACCATCAAGTGATACCACATCCCACTGCGTACCTGTGGAGACACAAACACTGCCACCAAGAGAATACTGCAGAACCACACTGTTGGAAACACGTCTGTGTTCTCATTAAGATATCTACAGGTAAAAAAAAATAGATATCCTTATGAAATGCAGCAAAATAGATTCTCAAGGAAATACAGAGAGGAGTGGAAATTAGGAAATAGTTTTCTCATTGTGAAGATGAAGGACCTAAGGCCAAGGAAGAGGGGTTGGTCACCTCCCAACATACCACGTAACTTGCTAATTTGTTCTATTTACCCTCTTATCTGCATCTCCCACAGATGTGAGACCCACAGAAGTCAGGATCTCTGTCTGTTTGTTTACTGCTATTTCTTCAGAGCTCACAAGAGTCTAGCACATAGCCAGAGCTCAATAAAAGAGTTGAGTGGACATACAAATTAATAACACAACTAATTACCTAGGTTCAGGAGCAATGTGCTTTGAGAACATCACACTGCTTCTCAACACACTACCAGTTATCGATCCTAGAAGGACAAACCAAGACCCTAACCTGAAAAAGTGAAGCCCAGCCAGGCACAGTGGTGCACACCTGTAATCTCAGCTATTCAGGAGGCTGAGGCAGGAGGATCACTAGTTCAAGGCCAGCCTGGGCAACTTAATGAGACCCTGTCTTAAAATTAAAAAGGGCTGGGGGTGTAGTTCAGTGGTAGAGTAACCTGGGTTCAATACTGAGTACCAAACACACACTCCCACACACGATAAGAGGAACAGTGCTGCAGAATGACAGGGCATTAGGTGGGTGGTGTAATTGGTCTTAACAGCTGTGCCTCAAGCCACTGATTATTTTGAGCCTTATATAAAGTGGTTGGAAACTTTTGAAACACTAAGGACACCTAAGGCCCTTCCACCACAAATGACTGCTCAATATGATCAAAATACACTTTGAAATACATATACACAGCTTCATAAAGCCAAAGCGCAGACCCCTCTTCCCATATGAGGGATGTTTAGCCCCAGTGGCTCATGCAAGCAGATGGGGGACACTCCGTTTTGTTTCTGAACAGCTGCAGATTGGGAAAGCCATGGCAAGGGGCTCCAGGTTTCTCCCTACCTGCCCAAGAGGACAGAGGCAAAACACAGTCCCAAGTGTACAAGGGGCAAAGCCTCTCTTACCCCCCACAGGTTCCTCCTGCTTTGGCAAACTCTAGTCCCCCCACAAACACGTGCAGAATAATGAAATTTAAACTGTTTAGACTTTGCAGAGTTGCATATGTTAATCTAAGGAGGCCAGGGTTTTCTGCTTTACAGACCAGGCAAGCCAAGAAACTTTTTTTTTTTTTAACGAGAGCAATGGCTCTCCAAGAGTGTGGGGGAAGAAAAGAGGCTTAAAGATACCAAAGCCCTGAGACACAAAGAAACCTCAGGCCCAGGGCACGGCCCCTCCTTTCCCCTTCCCGCTTCTTGCTTGAGGATTAGCTCTGGTCTTACTCATGGCTGTTTCAGCACACAGCAGCACATGCTGCAGCAGCAACAGCGGCCACACAACAGCCACCTCAGGGCCTGGCAGATCGCAGCCCTGGGGCAGGTTACCAAGGGGAGACACCACCCATCAGGACACCAAATCATGTTTTCAAAAGTCAGACTGTTGGCAGATGTGACAGGGAACCTACAGACTGAGCACTGAGCTCTGCTGGGATTCGATGGGACATCACAGATTGGGGACTTTTCTCCAGTCCCTAGGCTACCAGAGGAACTGATGGAGCAGGCTGTGAATACAAGCTCTGGGCTTCATCGAAGTCCTCCCTGACAGCTGATCTGAGGTTGGCTTTCAACCAAAGGGCTGTTCACCAACTAATGTTACAAGCAAAGTTCAAAGTCTTAGGCTGCACCAGGTTCCCCCAAGTTCCACCTGAACCCCCAGAACCCCTCTGCAAGAGCCTCCCATTTTCATTCATAAGGGAACCTGGTCAAGGCTTCTGCACACTTAGGGTGACACATGGGAGGGGGAAGACTGGTTGCAGGTGGCAGATCTGGAATCTGAGGTCTTAGGTGGCTAAGGAAGTAGGCTAAGAGCCACATCCACTGGGCCACAAGGCTCCATCACGTCTCATTTCTTCTCAGTGCACAATGATCACAGTACATTCACTTATTGATGGCACTGTTGTCACTTGGTATCTATTGGGAATTGGCTCCAAGACCCCACAGATAATGAAATCTGCAAATGTTCTACTCCATTATGTAAAATGGCATAGTATTTCCATATAAACTTTAAGTATGGACTGGGGTTGTGGCTGAGTGGTAGAGCACTCACCTAGCGCATGCGAGGTGCTGGGTTCGAACCTCAGCACCACATACAAATAAATAAATAAAATAAAAGGTATTTAAAAAAAACTTTAAGTATCCTCTCATAGAGTTTAAGTCATCTCTAGAATGCTTATAATACCCAATACAATGTAACTGTTACATAGAAAGTTAGAAAATAATGACAACAAATAAAAGTATTTGTTCAGATGAAATGTTTTTCTAATATTTTGCACCTGCAGCTGGTTGACTCCAAGGGGCAAAACCTGCAAATGCAGAGGGCCAACTGTATCTTGACAACTGATAGAATTTCTGTTGATCCATATGTGCTCTGTGGGGTTTGAGAAATGACTCCCTCAAAGCCCTGCCACCGGTATCATTGTTTTGCAAAAGCAGTGGATTGAAGGTAAACAGCAAGTGCTGGCTAACATCAGAGTCCAGGGTGACAAAGCTACACAAGGACATCTGGATCCATCCACAACAGAGCCTCAGCAGGCTGAGGAGTAAAGAACAGTTGAATAGCTAAATGAAATCAAAATGAATGGTCCTTTCTGTAGGCAGTACTTTTAAAAAGTATTTAGACTCTGAAGTCTAAATTCTTGTGACAAAGGGTATTTGTCATTACAATAATAATTTTAAAAAAAAACAACCCTCCTGACTATACTGCTAAGGAGAGAGCCAGGTAATTCTCTACCCAAAGCAATCAATCCCACTTCTAGGAATTCACCATAGAAAAAGGAAAACTTATGTTCACACAAAATCTGCACACAAGTGTTTATAGCCGCTTTTATTAAAAATCATCAGAAATCATAAACAACCCAAATGTCCTTCAATGATGAAGAAATACAAACTATGGTATATCCGTACTGTGAACTACAGCTTAGCAATAAAAAGCAATGGACAGTTGATGCACCTGACAACTTAGATGGATCTCAAGGGTATTATGCAGCGTGAAGAAACCAGTTTCAAATGATTATATACTAGCCAGACACCGTAGCATCTACCTGTAATCCCAGCAGCTTAACAGGGTTAGGCAAAAGAACTACAAGTTCAAGGCCAGCCTGGGCAACCTAGCAAGATCCTGTCTCCAAATAAAAACATAAACAACATAGGATGTAGTTAATAGTAGAGTGCTGGCCTAGCATGTGTGAGGCCCTGTGTTTGATCCCCAGCATTATAAAAAGAAAACAAAATAATTACACAATAAATAATTTTGTTCATGTGGCTTTCTGGAAAAAGCAAAACTCTATCTGCCTGCAGAGGGAGAACCTGGGAATTGTCCTGTATCCTATTTGTGGTAGCAATT
Organism: Marmota marmota marmota; assembly: GCF_001458135.2. Taxonomy (NCBI): domain Eukaryota; kingdom Metazoa; phylum Chordata; class Mammalia; order Rodentia; family Sciuridae; genus Marmota; species Marmota marmota. Next base: position 29,760,959 of record NW_025999990.1, read on the forward strand.
ATAAGGACCTACGATATGTTACAACTCATAGGACTGCACACCAAAAATAAAAGTTTATTTTACTGTATATGATTTTTTTCAATTCACAAATTCTTTGGCATTTCTCCTACAAAACAATAATATTGTTTTGAATGAGAGCCAATCATAGTGATTTCCTTTTAATTAGTAATGGTGAGATGGCATCTGCCTGTCCCTATCATTTTGGAGTCCTAAGCTGTCATGGACATCCAAATACCTGGAAGCCACCATGAGGCATTGTGGAGAGACAATAGAGAGATAAAGAGAGATGCAGCCTCCTAAAGGATCCTGAGCTGTCCAGGAGGCAGCTGTATGTTTGGCCTCAGGGTCCAGAGAGAGACCTGGACCAGAGATATGAAATATAAGGTCATCAGAAAGTCCTTGAAGGAAAGCAGACTGACTGTGCAGAGAAGATGTGGTCTTGGGACAAGGGTTCTGAAGGAACAGAGAGGCCAGAACATCCTAGCGTCTGAACTTAGAACTGCGAGCATTCCTCAGAAGGAAAGAGCAGAAATGGCAAGCGCTGCCAAGATGTTAAGATAAAGACAGAAAAGTATCTACTGAATTCAAAAACAAGTACCTTAGCAAAAGGAGGTTCATTGTGGTGGTAGGGATGGGAACTGGAGGGAACAAAAGGGACAGGGAGGGAAGACAGTTCTAAGATGCAGAAGAGGGAAGGGTAGAAGAAAGAACACTGAATGAGAAGCCAGGGAAGAGGACTTTTCTGGATGAAGAAGACTTTAGGCTGTTTAAATACTAAAGGAAGGATCCAGATGGAGGTCCAGGTAAAGTGGAAAGGAGTTGGCCTAAGCCAGAAGGGCAGAGAAAAAGGGACAGGTAAATGCAGGCAGGTAAGACAGGGCTGCACTAGGAGCTGCTACATCTTGGCAGTCAAAGGTAGGGACCTGAGCTAAGGGTGGGGATGCCATGGTGGGGCAGGGAGAGCAGGTCTGGCAGCACACAACTGTGGACTAGGCAATGATGAAGCTGGGGTCCATAAGAAGCTGCAGTCCACAGGCAGCTGGGGCTGGAGGCCACATAGACCCCTGTGACATACAAAAAAAAAAAGTGGCCCTTTTTTGTTTTTGTCCACAACAGCCCCGTGAGGCAGGTGCTACTCTTCAAGGTTTTAGGAGAAGGAACGTGGAAGGCACAGACCTGTCAGAGGCAGAGCCACTGCCGCTTGGCCAACGCTCGATGTTGGTTCTTTTACTTACTTTTCCAGGTCAGAGTCTGACACCAAGCAGACACCCACAGATGTTTGTGAAAGGGAGGAAGGAGAAAGGGCCCCTGTAAAGGGACAAGTCCTAAGCCCTCATTGGCTAACACCCAGAATAATCAGCTCACCAGGAATTAGCAGTAGCCAGACCCACGGACAACGGGAGTCCCTGCCCTCTCTGCCCAGCCAGCACACCCTCTGAGGCACTGCCTCTCTCTCCTCCTTCCCAAGATATCTTGGTAGGTGACTCTTTCAGTGACTACCTATCCATTCATCTCCATTCTTTCCCCATTCCTCTTTCCCTCACCTGTTCTTTATAATTGTTTTCTTCCCATCTATTCTCTTCCTTTCCCATCACGTTTCTCAGGGAGAGTGGAAGTAACTTTTGAAATGGTTTTGTGCTCACTGATGACATGCCCAGTTCCCCAGTCAAGCCCCAGGAACCCACCCAGTCCTGGCACCCACAGCTGAGGGTCACCTTCCTCTATGCAAGCCATCTTCATTCATAGAGCTATCAAGGCTGATCCTGACTCCCAAGACCTGCCTGCCTCTCACCTTCATGGAGCACCCTCCACCTGCCTTTTCATCTCAGGTGGGGTTTAACACCCTTTCCCCAGGAGGCCTGCAGGACCATGTAATTCACAAGGAATTTTCCCGAGCCTGACATTTCTATAGCTTTGGTGGTCTATATCACATGTTGACGTGAGTCATATGATGTATTCAGTTGTTACTTTGCTTTTTATTGTGTTTATGACTTATTTCTCCAAAAAAATCCTAACAAGAAAAGGGATAATTTTCATATTCCTGGAATCATCAGTCTCAATAGAAGTGAAGCTTTCCACTGAGCCAATTCTAACCCCCAGACCATGTAAAAACCATCACTGACTGGTTATGCAGAACACCATCCGAACTCAGTTTGGATTTTTCCCTGATTTTCTCCACTTGACACACTTCACTGGATGTCAAAATTGTTCACTTATCTCCAACAGACCAAGCTATGGAGCCCACATCAGAGAGTCAGGCATGAAGGACCAAAATTGTGCACCAAGTTCCAGTCTTGTGGCCCTGTGGGAGGCTGCTACTGTGCATCGGTGACAACCAACCTGACTGCACCTTTCTTGTCTTTGAGATGGGCGCCTGGATGTCCATCTCACCCCCTTTCAGGGTTGTGTGAGGATCAGTCAGGCTAACCTACATCCCAGTGCCTTGTAAACTGCACAGACACGCCACGATTCTAATACTGGCCTATTCAGTGATGAATCATTGTCCACAAAAATGCACCCAGTTCTGGGAACAAAAAACCACTCACATCACTGACTATTGTTCTAGACAGGACTGCCCCACAGCTCTCCTCTCCTTACTTCCAGACACATGTGCTCTTGAGCCTGAATGGAAGACCCGGAGGAAGACTGGATAGCCTCACCCGCCTCCTGACGCTGGCCACCCAGACACTAGCCACTCAGGTACTGCTGAGGCCTGGTGGTTTATGGAAGCTTCAATCAGAAGCCAGCCTGAGCACCTATGGCCATGGCTATTATCCAACAGAAAGGAAGGGGTAATAGATCCTTCCAAGGTGAGTGATGTCACCTGAAACAAATTCCACCTAGCACCTCCATGAGTGTCAAAAGGCAGCATTTCTGCATGTGGAGAGTCAGACTCTGCATTCACCATTCCTGTCTCTCCAGATCCATTAATCACAACTGCTAATGCTGCCACAGCTGCCCAGGCCTCAGGGACCTTGCACTCAGCACAGTTTACAACTCTTTTCTCCCTCCCCAAGACTCACCTGCAGTTTGTGAAGTTACAATTCATAAGTATCACATGGACAGATCAGGGATGTGGCAAAGGTCTGAGGACATAGCTCTTGAAGGTTAAAGGCCCACCCTACAAACATGTTTCCATTATTACAAACATCACATATATACATATATACTATACTTTTCCCTTTTAACATTCTTTGAAATATGAGATAGGCACCTGGATGTCCATCTCACCCCCTTTCAGGGTTGTGGGAGGATCAGCCAGGCTAACCTACATCCCAGTGCCTTGTTAATTGCACATAAATATATATAATGTATCGGGGACTATCTTAGGAACTCTGAAGGAAAAGAGGCACTAAGACACCCTCCCTGCTCCTGGAGCTTTTCACCTGTCCAGGAGATATAGCCACAGAATAAAATAAGAACCAGGGGGTCATGGGTAGGGGGAGCACAGTGCACAACTGGGGGAGAACCCAGCATGACTGTGTCCTTCCAAGAAGGGAGAGGAAATGGGATATGCACACATAATTTATTCAGGGTTTCAACTGTCATCTCTATGTCACTCTTGGCAATAACTCCAGCTACATACAAAGGAAAAAGTCAGGCTGGCCCTGGGCTTCATGGCTCACCCAGCTCTCGACCAGCTACCCTGATTTAGAGACTAGCTCTCCAAGCAACTCCAATACTTAAAATGGGGAAAACTTCTCCCATCCAAGATGGAACCTTTACCCTTCAACTCAGCAATTAAACATCTAGGAATTTATCTTAAGGAAATAATCAGATACAAGCATGAAGATTTTTTTCTGCAAGTATACATATTACAGCATTATCTGGGGTTTTTTTTTGTTGTTGTTTTGTTTTGCTTTGTTTTTTGGCAACTACCTAAATATTCAATGGTTCGTTTATGCATGCATGCATGCATCTAATGAATATTTATTAGATACCAAGCATGGAACAAATTAGACATTAAAGGAGACGAAGCACTTTCCCTCATGAAATGTGGGGGCAATGGTCACATGGACTGTGGTCCACACACAGACTCAATTACCATGTTATCATTAAAAATGATGTGCCCTATGCACAATTAATGACTTGGAAAAGTACTCAGATAAAATATTTTAATATTCATAGATACTAAAATTCTGGTAAGACACAAAAGTGTTAGGAGGCATTCCCTTGGGTGATGAGAAAAGGAATTTGTATTTTTTCAATGTGCTTTTCTGTAATCTACAAACTTATACACATGCTCATTTGGTAATGGGATCAGATGTTGTTTATCATTTAAGGTTAAACCTTGCCTTGGTCCTTCGCTCATGGAATCTAGCTTTGTCAGTGTAACCTCTTGCCAACAGCATCACCTGATTCCACATACAGTTCACAGCTGCTGTGTGAAGATGCTGTAGGGTAAGGCATGCAAATACCAAGAAACATATATTAACTTGAGTGCTAGAAATAGCCTACACTAGTCATCTGTCACAAGGAAAAAAGAAGCTTTTTACTTCTGCCATCATAAAGAAAGGTAACAGGTTTAATATTTCCAGCTACCTGGTTCAGGCACTACCTACAGGTCATGTTACCATACCCTGGGGTCATGGTTCTTCCAGCTCATCCATCCTACTTCTACCCTTTCAGGCAAAGCCAACCAATTAATTGTCCCCATCTGTTGGGAGATGAGAGTCTACCTCTCCAAGTAAAAAATCAGGGAGGAATGGTCATCTGATAAATGCAGCTCAGAAACAGGAGAGCCTACCCTTGGAGGCAATCAGTCACAGGAAGAAGATAGAAGGTACTTTCATTAGACACTCTACAGTCGGGACTTCTGCATGGAAACATCTGGGATGAGGAGACCACTCTTCCCTCCAATTCTAAATTATGATAATTCAGTGCCCCCCCTTTAAAAAAAAGCCATACAAATATTTCTGCACATTTACTATGTGCCAGGCATTGTTCTACAATCTGGAGCTACACCAGTAACAAAACAGACAAAAAAAAATTCTTTTTGCTCTCCCAGATCAGTGAACCAGCCACTAACTAGTAGGAGACTTTGGAGTTTGGTCTGAATGACGAGGTGCCTAAAGAAGGATTGGTACAGAAGAGTGACATGATCTGACCCTCATTTTAAAGTAACTTTTTGCTCTGTAGCTAACCACACAAACCTGTTGCCAAGCTGCTGCTTCATGTTAAAATCCACTGAAGGGATCATGTCTAGTTCTCTAACCTTTTCCTATTTCCCTGCTAATGCCTATGTTCTAAGGTAAAGAGGAAGCCTGCACGTCCTTAGACATCAAGACTTAACCATAAATGGCAGACAGACAGTGTAGTGTTAGCACAATAACTATAGACAGACAATGGAGCAGAGAGCCCAGAAACACACCCTGTCTGTATAAATGATACAGAGTGAGCCCTGAACAGTGTGCTGTACTCCCCACAACTTGGATACCCCCACAACCTCCTGACCTTGACTGCTTCCCAGGGAGTCTACCCTAAGCCCTTCCAACTGCACACAGCGTGCCTAGAGAAATAGCAACAATGACTCTCAAAAAGAAGCCTCCTCCTAATTATTCACAAGGGTTGAAAGCTAGGTTTTGGGGTATAGCACCTTTAATGATATTACATTTTGCTGTTATTTAATGAAATTTCAGAAATAGGAGACAGAGCATTGTTTAAACCAGTTGTCTCAATCCTAGTATCACCACCTAGTCATGAGGGCTGTTTCCACTGATTCTGTGCTAAAATTGTAATGAGGGGAAGATTGGAGAAGGTGACCTTGAATCATAGATAAAACAGGCACATAAGTGATATAAAATGTAACTGTTATAAACATCTTTATTCAAAATTGTAGCCAGTGAATGGCTACAATTGGTACAGAGGAATGAACCTTGTCCCCATTCTCTCCTCCAAGGACCCACTCTCAGAGTCACCCACCTGCTTTAAGTATTCTAGTTCTAGTCATTCAAGCTCCAGGGCACTTGCCCATCAATTTATTTGCTATAAAGTCCAAATCCCCTTCAGATTTAAGGGACCAGTCAGAAGATGCCCTGGTTATTTTTCATTCTGAGAACTTTTAAAAATCTTGGGTTTGTCTCATATAATCTTGGTTAAGACTCTGGCACTTCATTCCCTACCATAAAAATCAGGCATGAAGAAGCAGACTATGCTAAAGAAGCTTTCTTCTCATTTATTTTCTAATAATGCTAAAAAATATTTGATACAGTGCTCAAGAAATTTATTTGCTTCCTCTTTTCCAAATCCAAGGATAGTTTTCTACATTGAATTGCATTATTAACATTGTTCCTTTTCAACTTATTCAAAAATGTTAAGTCCCCCCCTCCCCAACATTAAGTTCTAAACATTTTTCCTTGGAATCTAACTTTTAACATCTAAGTTACAAACTAATTAGTAAGGAGAAGTTATGTTCCCAAGTTGTAAATGGATACAATGTAGATTCCATTTGTTACTCTATGTCTCCAAAAATAGAAAAACTACTAGGTAGGTATTCTTGTTGATTCATAGTAATTTAAAATTTTTGCTTTCAAAAATGGTCCATCTTTCTCCCCCTCAATAGTTAACACACAAATGGGTTCATCTGACCATAAAAAATATCAAAAGTTGACCGCAATAATAAGGGCTATATTTTCATATAGCCTTATATTTTCATATACATTACAGCATGCCTGCCGTTCACTGTCTCCTGGGATGCTCTTTAGAGGCATACCAAAGATGAAGGTGAAGCTGGCTTACTAGGAAAGAGGTAAGAGCCTGCTGTGGTAGGGCTGGGGTTGTGGCTCAGCGGTAGAGCACTCACCTAGCATGTGTGAGGCACTGGGTTCGATCCTCGACACCACATAAAAAATAAATAAATGAAATAAAGGTATCATGTCCAACTAAAAAAAATATTTAAAAGAGCCTGTTGTGTCCATGCCAGGCAAGTCATGGGCTCTAATAGCCACTAAGAAACTCAATGCCTTTAGATTGGTATAATTTATTGTATCTTAGCCACATCTTGATTTAGAGATTTTAAAAATGCGGATGTCTATACTAAAGCTACAGGTATAGTTCTACCTCAGCATGTCCTTCACTAACCTAACAGTTTATGTAACTGGCAATCACTGACTTCATCCTGGGAGATGACTGAGCCTGGAAAGACAATCTGACCATAAACAGTCGGATGCCTACACTTGTCTTTTTAAGATCCTAAGGAGAACATGATCACCAGAGTGGGAAGAAAAAATGTCCATAGAGAAAGGACGAAAAACTCACTGATACTTAGCCATACCACGCTCAGTGATGCTTGATGGAAAAGCCCTGATCCCAAAGGGAACACTGAAACTCAAACTAATATTTTAGCTCTTTTATTTAAAAAAAAAATGTTTTTCAACATATGCAAAAGCATAGAAAATATTATAAGACTGACCCCTCCCCATATATACCCACATTACAGCTTTAACTCATGATCTACCTTGTTCCATGAGTACTTAGGGAAAGATGTAAGAGTATCAATTGTTGCTCAGTTTAAGGGTTTTTGTTGTTGTTATTTTGTTGTGTTGTGTTGTGTTTTTGTTTTTGTTTTAGAAGTTTTGTTTTTACTTGACCTCATTTAAAGAAGTAGGGGGAAAGCAATAGACATAAACCACCATGGAAAATAGCAATTTGACTGGATATTATAAGGTTATCAAGACAAGAATCTTACACAAACATTGTACTCTAGTTAATAAATCAATTTAAGTTTTTATACATAGGATATTGGGGCATACTGAGTTAAACACAACCACAATACTACTATCACAACTTTAAAATTAATTTTAATATAAAATGCCAATCACTGTTTCAAAGTTTCCCAATCAACTCATATATTTATTAAACACATACATTCAATGTGTGTGTTTGAATCAGTATCAGTATTCAATTAGAACCATACATTGTCATTGGTTGATACGTCTCAAATCAAGTCTCTCTTTTTTAGACCTGCCCAGACTGGACTTGAACTCAAGATCTTCCTACCTCAGACTCTCCTATAGCTGGGACTACAAGCAGGCATGCCCAGCTTCAAACCTCTTTTTATGTGCTGTTTCCTTCTGTTCTTTTTTTAAAACTTTTTTTTAATATTTATTTTTCAGTTTTATGTGGACACAATATCTTTATCTTATTTTTATGTGATGCCAAGGATCGAACCCAGTGCCTCATGCATGTCAGGCGAGCACGCTACCACTTGAGCCACAATCCAAGCCCCTCTTTTTTTTTTCCTTTGCAATTTATTTGTTGGAGAAATGTTATTTCTCATAATCGATAGTTTGCTGATGACATCCCTATGATAAGGCTTGATATTCACTATGACTTAATTGTCCCTATTTCTTTCTTCATCAGTTCAGAAAAAGCCCTAGAAACATTCCCACCTCCCTCTTTTCCCAAGCCCAGAAAAGTCTGAATGTCTCTGTAAAGGAACAAATGCTGACAAACAGAGTCTCTGCAAATGACCTGCAGAGGTGGACCCAGCTATGCTGATTAGAAAGGCAGTTTTCAGTCGGGGGACCTTGCCAAGTCAGCCACAGCCAACAGGAGTAGACCTCAAGATAAGATGTGGAGGTTGTGAGAAGCGGTGGCTGTCCTCTGTCTTAAGAAAGAAAAGTTCCCAAGTGTTCAGAAGTTTCATCATTAGAAAGAAATAAACCACGAGAAGAAAGGAGTGTGGGGGGAGGGGTGTTCGTGGGTTGGCCTCAGCATGTTAATCAGTTTTAAAGCTGCCACCAGTAAGAACTAGCATTTCAGTCTGGCGAGGGAGGGCAAAGACAGTCCCCTAGTTTTCCAGAGGGACTCAGGTTGGACTCTTAAGACAAAAGGCACAGACACAGAGCGTCAACCCTGGAAGGACTTAACAGAGAAGAGCCATTTAAATCATAGCCCTGTGACAGGCAGCCACCCTCACCCCACCCCCACCCTCACAGACAGCATGTGCTCTGCTGGTTTTCTAATAATGGGACACAGTTGGCTACAGGCTTTGGAATTAGAAAAAAAAAAAAAAAAAAGACTTGACCTTAAGTCCCAGCTCTTTCACTCAAAGCAGTGTGACCTTAGACAACCTGCTTATCCTAGCTGTTCCTCAGTTTCCTCATCTGTTAACTGAGGATTTCTCTTCTGTCTGCCTGCTAGAGTTGTTATGGGGATACGTGAAGTTTCATAGGGGGGCCTACAGTACAGTCCCCAGAACAAGCTCATCAAATGCTATCCCTGACCCCCACAAAGATTGCTACCAGTTGGTTCCAACCCAGATCCTTGCAAGGAGCCATGACAGCACCTGCTGGGTGTCTGGCTGGGTTACCAACAAGATCTGTGGCCATGCATGAAACAAAGCCAACTGACCCATAAAGGGTTCAATCCCATGATCCTGATCTCAATAGCAAGGCTCCAACCAACTGAGCTAATTACAGTGGAGTCAAATTCGACTCTACTTATACCAAGATACTCTTAGCAATTCATAAAACATTCTTAAACAGCATTGTCCTAAGATGCTATGACACGACACACTTGCCAAGTTTACTAATGATCTCATCTTTTAAAAATCTTAATGTAATGTAGCAAACAGATGTGTCCCTTAAGAGGATTAAGGTGGAAATTCATTAGTGCAATAATACCAGTGGATTTGTGTTCTAAAACTAACACCAATCAATCAACTTAGTGCACACCCTGTCTTAGCACTACTTAGCTTCTAGAGGCAACATAGAGAATGGGCAGCTGGGTCTTCGCCCTCAAGGAAGCTATCTGCAAACATAAGAAACAGTGAGAAACCCTGCACTGAGTGACTTAGCTACATCACCTGTAATAGGTGCTGCTCAGACTGTAGTGTGCACAGGTATCACCAAAGCATCTTGGAAAAATGCATGTTCTGATTCAGCAGGTCAAGGGAGGTCAGAGAGTGTGCAGTTCTAATAAAGGCCCAGATGATGCCCAACCCACACTCCATATAGTAGGAAGATCTAATCCTCACTGTCATGGGTTAGTTTACAGATGGGATAGCAGAGGCAACAAGGCAACCACCAAAACAAAGGTAGTGAGAAAGGAACAATCAGGGAACATTCAAGTCTTATCCAATGAGGATGCATGCTGGAATGTGGACAGCTGCCTGGAAGGAGAACATTTAAGACACAAAAGAAGAGTCATTAAGAGCTTAGATCTGATGTCAGAAGCCAACTCTGCAACTTCAAACTGTGTGACCAAGTGGCTTCCTTCCAGTCTTGGTCTCTCTTGGTATAACATGCAATATCACCAGTACTTGGCCCGGGGATGGTTATGGGGTTGGTGAATAGACACATGTCTAGAATAGTCCCTGACTCAGACAAATGCCTAGGACACAGTAGCTATTATAACTAGTCTCTCTAACCTACAGCAGGCAATGAAACATTTTCTGAATTAAATTACAACATCATTTTTAAAACTTACTGTTTTGATGTGTATCCTAATAGTCATCACTTTGTTAAAAAAAAATCTACAATTCTACAATTCCAGTTTTGTCCATCAAAGAGGAAAAAAGATAATCCTTGGATCCTTAAATTCCTTTAGCATCAGACAATCCAAAACACATTTTATGCTTTAAAATGCCCATTATGCTATTAATTCTGCTGCAATGTTTTTTTTTTTTAAATTAGAAGTCCTATAATTACAACTTTTCTTTAAAATCATTAAGCCAGAAATAAACACCTAATTATGCATCATTTGAAGACAAAAACAAAAGGCTTCACTACTGCAGCCAAAACATAACCACCAAAATGAACATCTCTCCTGTTTTGACCATTTTTATTACCAAACTAATGATGTATTTAATCATCTTGCCTACTATGAAAAGCTGGTAGGGTTTTTTTGTTCTTTGGTTGGTTTGATTCTGTTTATTTCCCCAGCTCTGTCAGCTGGCGGGGCCGGGGTAGGGGGTAGGAAGGAGATAAAGCATAATAAGTATAATATATTGTTTTTGTCCAAGACAATAGTTTTGTTTAATGAATAACTTCTAATGAAATCAGCAGAGATCAGTAAAATTAATAGATCATTAGTTAAGATGTCCAGGCTTAAGCTTCAGCCAGAAAGGTCTTAGAGGTTGTCCAGTTCAACGGCTCCCAGGACAAGAGAATCCCTACACCAGCTTTAAAAATTGAGTTCCTCTGGGGTAGCTTTTTCCAGGTTGGTTACCTGTGTGTGTGAAAACTCATCCAGCCACACACTAATGCACTGTATTTTTCTGTGAGGATTGGGGGAATCTACTTCAATCATAAGTTACTCCCTCAGAGACTTGAACATGCAGGACAGCTGAGAACACTGGGAGTGTGTGCACGTTCCATGCTCATGCTGTCCCCTTTCCACCACCCAGAGTGCCCTCCCCCTGCCCAAAGCAACTCCCCATCTTGCCAAGGTCAAAGTCGGTGGATCTGGGAGAAGTGTTCTCTGTAGCCCCAGAGAGCTTACTTGTGGCAGGCTCCTGGAATAACAGCTAGTCCACTCTCACCATAAGCTAATTCACAGAAGTGCTGGTAATATAAGTTCCCACCTCTGACTATGAACTCTACCAGACCAGGAATTCTGCAAGCTCTTACTCATGCTTCTAACATTCTCCTGCCCTCAGGCCAAAAGGTGCCAGGCACACAAAGGTGATTGGGTGAACAGCCCAAGGTAATGGATCTGAAGACCCAGAAGGTACAGTTTCTGCCTACGGCCAGACAGCTGGTCCTGGGAGTGAAGAGTCTAACCAGGGCTTGCCTGGTTAGACTCTTTAGCTCCCTACTCTAAGCAGAGAAACTAGGTCATTTAAGTGAATTTCCTCATCTCTAAGGTAAAGAAAACAAAAGTCCCTACTTCTTGGAGCTGTGTAGTATTAAATGAGATCATGCACTGAGAGCCCCAGTGGAGCACATGCAGGGATGACAAGTGCTTAAAACTCACTAGCTCTTTGTACCATAGGATCATCCAATTTTAAGATTTCTGCTGGAACCAGGGACAGTGGTGCACGCCTATATCCCAGCAACTTGGGAGGCTGAGACAAGAGGATTGCAAATTCAAAGCCAGCCTCAGCAACTTAGTAAGACCCAGTCTCAAAGTAAAAAATAAAAAGGGCTGGGGATGTGGCTCAGTGGTTAAGCACCTCTGAGTTTAATCCCCTGTACCAAAAAATAAAAAATAAAATAGAGGGGCTGGGGCTGGGGCCCAGAGGCAGAGCGCTTTCCTGGCATGCGTGAGGCACTGGGTTGGATCCTTAGCACCACATAAAATAAAAATAAAGTTATTGTGTCCACCTATAATTTAAAAATAAATATTTTTAAAAAATAAAATAAAATAGACAGGGCTGTAGATGTAGCTCAGTGTTAAAAAGTGCCTCTGGGTTAAATCCTCAATACAAGTAGAGGATAGGAAAGGCAGCAGAATACAACAGACACTAGTATGGCAATATGTAAATCAATGGATGTGTAACTGATGTGATTCTGCAATCTGTATACGGGGTAAAAATGGGAGTTCATAACCCACTTGAATCAAAGTGTGAAATATGATATATCAAGAACTATGTAATGTTTTGAACAACCAACAATAAAAAATTTTTTAAAAAATCCTCAATACAATAAATAAATAAATAAATAAATTTCCTAGAAATTAAAGATAAGAATGTGCACTTACCTACATAAATGCCCTAAATTCTGCTCTTGAATGGGAAAAAAATACAAATCATATGAATATGCTCCAGGAGTTTTTGCTCAAAAGATTCTGAGATTGAGGCCGGCAGGCCCTCAAGACAAGAGTTAAGGGTCTCTGTAAGTTATCTTCTGTTTGTCCCACAATGGACAACTTAGAAAATTCTGTGAGCCAGTGCAACTGCTATCCTGTGGCTTCTGGTGGGGGGTGGGGAGGAGGGGTACACCAGGATTTCCTCCTACCATGCCAAGAACACTGGATCAAGACTGGGACTCCTCCATGGAAACATAAAAATATACTTCAGTTTGCAGCTTGAAAGGTCAACCCATGTATATAGGGTATGAAATCCAAGGAAACCACTTCAAGGTCACAAGGCCACAATTATGAGTCTTCTGTGGTTTCAACAAAAGATCACTGTAATCAGAGACCATAATGAATGGAATAATCATGATGTAGAAGAAACTGAAAACTTTTAACTGAATCCACAGATTGAGAAGAACTAAAGAATTTACTAAAATGATTCTGATAAGCTGAACCCATAATACAGCATTCTGTCCCTCTGTCTCCCCAATCCAGGGTGTTTTTAATGGCCAGAAAGGTTTTCATGTACAATAAGTATAACCATCCTGCACCAATAAGAGAATGAGATGGAACTGCCCCAGTTCTCATTCCTGAAAAGGGATTGCTAGTTAAGTGGGGTAGAGGAAGCACTGATATACTAATAGAAGGGGTAAACATCACTGTCAAAGTCCATTGATTTCCAGAAACAACCTCCTCTTGTACTTCCAAAACAGGTGAACACCATACAGAAAATATGAAGAATTTTTCAAAATCACTTTTGTTCTTCTTGGCATCAAGGGTTATCTTGCCACATTTTTGTCAATGTTGATCTTCAAGGAACAAATCATCTCCAAGCTTTGACATGAACCCTACGCAGAAAATATAACGAAGTGGTAATTCTTCAAGGTGCAGTAAATCTATTTAAGTGGGAGGGTTTCTCTGGGTAACTAAATGATTAGCTTTCAATACCCTACTCTTTAGAACAATCACTTCACAAGACGCTGTCTTCCTTCAAAGAGTTTTAAAAAGAAGAATGAAAGAAAACTCTCTAACGGGTGGACTGAGAAGCCATTCTTCCCAGGGGACACTCATTTGGGGCTCGGAGGCTAAGGCTTTGTGCGCGCGCCGCCCCCCACACCGCACCCCCACCCCTCCTCCCACAGAGACCGCTCCTCCAAGGTTTCCAAGGCCACCTGCTTCTCAGAAGAAAAAGGGGATACTGTGTGCGCTACCGCAGTGCGCGGTGGGCGTCCTCGCCGCTGCCCCCCGAGGCAAAGAAGAGGAGGTGTCCCCGGGAAGCATGCTTTGTCGCGAGGGTCGCGAGGGTCGCGAGGCCGCCCGCAGCTCCCCAGAGGCCCAAGAGAGGTTTTGTCTCCGGCGTCGCCCAGAGCTCTCCCCTAGGTTCTTTCCGCGCCTTCTCCAGGGCCAAACACAGGCATCCGAATCCCACCCCGCCCACCCCAACGATCTAACGGCCCGCAACTGGGAACCTTCTCCATCCCGCCTCCGGCCATCACCGCACCCTGCTCGGCCGCACCGGCCCCAGCTCTGAGCCAGAGCGTGGGGCTGTCCTTCCCGCCCGCCCAGGAGGNGGGGGCGGGGCCGGCGCGCCCCCTCCTTCCCCTCTTGCTCCGGCTCCTCCCCTCCTGCGTTCCCTGCTGCACCCTGCGCGGGACCCGAGTGCCCAGAGCCACCCGACCCTTACAGCTCCGACTAGTAAAGGGAGGAGGATTCTCTCCGCATCCGCAGCCCAGCGCTAAGGCGGGTGGCAACGGCAGGCCGGAACGCACGGCCGGCAGACTGCTCTGCACGTGGCCCCGCAGCTTTGGCCCCCGCTACAGCCCCATGGATCCCTGAGAACAGGGTTTGGGAGACAGGGCCGCCCTCCGGCTTTTTCCCCACCTGGGGCGGGGGCGGGTAACCCTTAACAGATGAAAGTGGCAGCGGCCGGCTTCTTGCTGCCCGGATTCGTGAAAGCCCAGCTGGGCACCAGGGGGTGAGGGAATCGCCTCCCAGCACCGGGAGCCCAGATGTGGGCTTCCGGGAGGTTTTTCTTGGGGAGAAGGAAGGCTAGAGGAGACAGAAGAGCCGGGAACCCCAGGCAGCTCTTCTCAGACGACAAGTTTAGGGGAAACCCGGGGGCACAAGGAGAGGCCTGGAGGGCTGCGAGACTAGGCGCAGGGCCTGGCCGGGGTACGCTAATTGGGCTGTGCATCATCACCGCATCCCTCCCCAGTTAGGTCTCTGAAAGCCTTAACTGGGCGTTTTGGAGCCTGGGAAAGGCGTGAGCTTCCGGTGAGGTCTCCGGATTGCGGACGGTGGCGGAGAACCCGGGATCCCCTCGTAATCTAGGGATTTAGAGGGAAACCTCCTCCAGCGAGGAGGCGCTGCCTTGCTCTGCTCTCCTCGCTGCTCACGGGCGACCCCCTTTGTTTCCAGTGAGAATTAACGGCTCTCTCCATTCCCAGGCTCTAGCTCAATTCGAAGTTGTAGGTCGCCCGACATCCAATCACTATTAACACCTACGTCTCTGTGAAACAGCTCCTTAAGAAACCCTTATCTCATACTTAGAAGCCTCACGCTTTAACCATTCCCTCAGTGGGGCCTCCTTCCCCACCATAAGTGTACATTTTGCCCAGTCTTAAAATAATCATCATCATCCCATGATATTCCTGCCCCTTCCAGCTGAGCTTCTGGTTCTCAGTACTTTTGCTCCTGATCTCTTTGAGTCCTCTAGACAGGCCCTACACCAACTCCATCTCCTCAAGGCCAGAATAAATAAACCCATAAACCCGACACCTTTAACACCAGTTTCCCAGGCTCCCACTTTGGTCATCCACCTCCCTCCTTCCTGAAAGTCAAACCAGAACTTTTGGCCACCTATTTCTTGAATTTGGGCTAACTTGGATCCCAGCCCATCATTTCATGTCTCCTTGCATGCCCTTCCTTCAGCCCCACTTGTCCTTTAAGTCCCTGGTTTACTCCTGCCCTATCTGCCAAGTGCCTACTGACCTCGGGGCCTCTCTGTGATCCATTATCACCCTAAATTCCCTCAGTGGGCATCCCCCTCCCCTCATGCTGCTGCAAACTTCTGCCACTTTTCTCCACCCATGGATTACTCAGTAGGAAATCAATCTCTCCAGCAGGTACTGATGAAGCTTAGCAAACATGAACTTCTAGTACCCACACCTGGCCACTCTCCATCTGCCCTCTCAGAAAATGACCAGATTTTCTCTGCTCAAGGATCTGCCTCCACCTAGACTCTAGATTCCCCCTCTCCCATTTGGATCATGCCCTGATATAGTTACAGCCCCTTTTCTCCCTGGGCTCCTTCCCCCTGGGAATCAGGACTAGATTCCTGATGTGCAACCTATGCAGCCACACAGGATCCTGCTCTCAAAAGAACCCCCAAACTGATTTAATGCTCTGCCATTGGTGTCTTGAAATTCTTAAGAATGTTTTAGCAATAGGCCCTGCATTTTCATTGTGTGCATGGAACCCACAAAGAACGTAGCCAAGCCTGATGAGAATAAATACTCAAGTGTTCTCCACCTTAAAAGCTATATCTTTATGAAAACTGACTCTTCTCCCTCACTTCCTAACCAGCTTCCAAGAGAGAAAGACACTCACCTCTCAGCATCCTCATCACCTCTTCTGCCCAATTTATTGGCGCCAGAGGGCAACATCTCTGCCATTCTAAGATCACCAATGTCAGCTTAATTGCCTCATCCAGGAGCAGGACTTCAATCCTGCCTTCGCCTTTCTTGGCAGGATATGTCACCATGGCCCATTCCTTTCCCAAACTATTTCCTTCAGCCTCAGTGATCTACCCAATTTAGATTCTCACTTTCCCTCTTTCTCAGCTCCTTTTGGAGTCCTTGGCTCTGTGCTCTTCTTGGCCCTCTTCACATTCTTCCTGAAATTCCCTGGCTTCCATACACCTCAATCTGTGTGTATATGACATATAACTTTATACTCATGAAGGAGCCCATTCATCTTACTTCTAGGGCCCAATTTTCATGAGGCAATTCAACATCTTACCCTGGTTATCACACCACACAAAATGACACCCTCAACCCAACACCTCAACCCAGCTGCCCATCTAGGACCTCCTCTGCAAGGTTGTAAAAGACTGCTTTACCTGCTTGTCCATTGATTCCAATGCCTTCCAAGCCCTTGCAGTGTTGGGCATTGCAGTAATTGTTACTGTTAATTTACTCTCTATGCCACCAACAAATGGAAAACTCTGGGCAGGGGCCATACCACTTTTAGTTCTATGGCTAGCAAAGAGAAGTCACACAATAAATTTCTGATGAATGAGTGGATATTTCCTATGCCTGTCTTCTAAAGTGTCTCCTTTTTCCAGTCTTACATCCTGCATGTAGTCTTCCACTGACTGCCCCAGAACTAGTAATCATTCTAAGATATACATTTGATGTGCCACACCTTAAAGTCTTTACATTCCAAACCCTTTGGCATGACTCAGGAGGGCCTCTAAGTCCTGCCCCTGTCTACCTCTCTAGGCTCATATCTTGGTCTTTCCTCCACTTAACATTCTGCCTTCAAGTCACAATGAATGTATCACCCTTTGCAAAACAGGCTGAGCTTATTTATGGTGAGCGTGTCTACCTAGAATGCTCTTACTGTCTAGTAAACAGGTGAACCCACCTGTCCTTCAACGCTCATTTCTAACACCAACTCTGGAGAGCTATGTCCAACTCCACCTAAACAAGGATTGTCTCCCTTTCCTCTGTAGTTTCAAATAACTTTAACTATGTCTCAACTGTAGCACTTTCCAGGTTGCATTATAAATACCTGTTTACCCTATCTTATCATTTGCCTACCCCACTAAACCAGAATATTTTTAGGATTGGAATTCGTGTTATTTTTAATCTTACAACTTCAGTGATGGGCACTTAAGATGAAATCTTTAACTTATTCTTTTTTAGAGAGAGAGAGAGAGAGAGAGAGAATCTTTTAATATTTATTTTTTAGTTTTCGGTGGACACAACATCTTTGTTTGTATGTGGTGCTGAGGATAGAACCCGGGTCTCATGCATGCCAGGCCAGAGCGCTACCGCTTGAGCCACATCCCCAGCCCAACTTATTTTTTTTAAGAAGGCTCTTCATTCTATTATTTATAAAAATAAAAATTTTTAATTAATTTGTTTATAATTTTTAAATTTATTCTAATTTGTTATATATGACAGCAGAATGCATTTCAATTCATAGTATACATATAGAGCACATTTTTTCAGGTCTCTGGTTGTACACAAAGTAGACTCACACCATTCGTGTCTTCATACATATACTTAGGGTAATGATGTCCATCTCATTCCACCATCTTTCCTACCCCCTGGTCCCTCCTTATTCAATTCCCCAACTTGGAATTGAACCCAGGGGCACTCTACCACTGAGCTACATCCCCAGCCCTTTTTATTTTTATTTTGAGACTGACCTCACTAAGTTGCTCAGGCTGACCTCAAACTTGCAATCTTCCTGTCTCTGTCTCCCAAGTCACTAGGATTTCAGACATGTATCACCACACACAGCTCAATTTTTTTATTATTTTTTTCTTGAACAACTAAGTCTTCTCATATCCTTTCAATAGCTCAGAAAATGCCTGTCTTTGACCAAATCATATTGTTTTGGTATGTGTGTGTACAAATATATAACAATGAATCCCACATTATATATAATTATAATGCACCAATAAAGATTTGGAAACAAAATGCCTCTGGAAATATTGTCAAAACCTCTCAATTCCGCATTTTCCCCTGATGGAAACAGTTCATCAAGTCTTTCACTCTCTTGTTCCAAATTGGTCTTTGTGGCTCTCTCAAACCTATGCTGCAGATTCCTTTGTAGAAACCCCTTAAGTATACATATACCCTTCTGAGAAAGGTAAGTCTTTGGGAATTATCATGCCCTAGAGCACCTTTATTCACTGTCTTCATACTTGCCTTGGTATAGTAGTTTTGGTGGCAAAAATGACAACAATAAAAATGTCCTCATACCCCTTGTATCTCCACTATTTTGCACTATGACTTTGCCACTTCTGTCATTAAAGGGTAGAGCCTATTCCCTCATCCCTTTAATAGAACTGGCTTTGTAAATTGAGATGACCAAAACAATATGGCACAAATGACATTGTGTGGCTTCTGAAGCTAGGTCTCAAGAGACCTTATGGCATCTTCTCTCACCCTCTTGGAATACTGTTCAAAGACTACCATTTCAAGATGCCAGGTCTAGCTTAGGAGAAGTGCTCAGAAAATTGCTACTGACTAGGGGGAAAATGGTTACTGGGTTATATAACAATGAACAATTGGCAAAGTGAAATCGCCTACAATAATGTAGAAGATACAAAAGGAATGTAATGAATTTAGAGAGTTGATAAAGGAGATGTCTAAGCAGAATGTTGAAAGTATTTGTTGCCTTCTTCTAGCTGTATATTATAATAAATTCTCTCTGGAAGCAGAATTTAGAGAAATTATAAAGTGCCTAATATTTCCTGGTTTATAAAATAAAACAATTTCTCAGCCCCAAGCCTATCCAGATAGCAAAAGATTACCAAAGTAAGAAATTACCTTGATAAAGATCAATTTTAAAATGTGTATATAAAACCTTTTTGTTAAAAATCTCAGAGATATTTAAGGCAATGCCTAGTTGATCCTCTTATGTAGACAAAGGGACTTCTAAGGCCCTAAGGGTTGTGTTCCCTAGCAACCTGACAGGCCAAAGAAGAAAGAATTCTGAATATAGCATTTGACATGTGAAATAAACCTAATATGATTCATTAAAAATCTACAAAGTTTTTAAGATAGTTGTATTGCTAAAAGCACTGCCACCTTGAATCAAAGGGACTAAGATTGTACAAAATTTAAAAAAAAAAAAAAAAAGCCTTTGCTCTTCAAAGAACTAGGCATGGAACCACCATATGACCTAGCTATCCCACTTCTCAGTATTTACCCTGCAGAATTAAAGTCATCTTACTACACTGATACATGCAGACCCATGTTTATGGCAGCACAATTCACAATAGCCAAACTATGGGGCCAGCCTAGGTGTCCATTAATGGATGAATGATTAATATGTATATATATCCCAGGGTGGTATATATGCATAGTGAAGTTTTATTCAGCTATAAAGAAAAATTAAATTATGGCATTTTCAGGAAAAATGGATGAAATTAGATGCCTTTATATTAAGCAATATATGTCAAACTCAGAAGGTTAAGGGTGATATGTTTATTCTCATATACAGAAGCTAGAAAGGAAAACAAAAATAGGGGAGGATCTCCTAAAAACCAAAGGGAGAGGAAAGGGACTGAGGGAGGAGAGGAAGAGAGGAAGTGCTAGAGAGTGATATTGGTCAAATTATATTGTTATATTGTATGAAAGTATGAATATGTAACAATAAATCCCATCAATATTTACAACTATAATGCATCAAGTAAAAAAAATGTGGAAAAAGGGAAAGAAAAGAGAGGCCTCTGTAACTCCAACTTGCAATAGGTAAGAAGCAGGCTATGAGAAGTATTCAGGTGAACGCATGGTGCCATTTCTTTAGGAAATGGAATCTTTTATCATAGCATGGTGCTCTTAGAGCCAGGAGAATAGTGGACTTGGGGACTATCCCTGGGAGCAGAACTGGGTCCTACTCTCCTGGAATAGGAGCTGGCAACATGTACCTGGCCAGAGTTTTCAATTGTTATGTGTCTCCCAATCTCTCCATTTATAAATAGGAGTGCCTGTTGAAGTTCTTCTGCCCCAGTCTCATCATGGTACATTGGGTGAATGAGAGGCATGTATCTTGTCTTTTGAGATCAATGTCTAGGGATCGAAGGAGTTGTATCTGAGGAGTTGCTCTTGAAAGTTCTCATCTGTGCACAGATTCAAACAGAAGCTTCCTTGCCACTTTCTCAGCTTGTGCCCCATGCCTGATTCTAAAATCTATGTTAATCAGTTCAAATTTTTGCTAAGGCCAATTTCTATTTTATTTAGTCTTTGTTGCAAAACAAACCATCCCCAAAATGCACTAGCCTAAAGTAACCATTTTATTTGCTCTCGATTCTGTGGACCAGCAATCTGAGAGGGCACATCTTGGGGTACTCATGCAGTTGGGGTCACCTGAAAGCTTGACTAGAGCTGGATGGACTAAAATAGCCTCCCTCTGAGTCTGGTTATATATGCTGGCTGTCAGTTGACTGGTCTAGGAGACTTCTGTTGGGACTGCTCATCTTGTCTCCAGGTGGCTTCTCATGCAGCAGGCTAGGCCTGGCCTCTGCACACTGGTGGTCTTCAGGGTACCATTCTCAGAGGTCAACAGCAAAAGTTGTAGGACCTCTTGAGTCCTGGGCTTAGATTTTATGCTTTGTCTTTTTTTTTTTTTTTTTTGCTCTCTCTCTCTACTTTGGAGTACGGAAAGGGATGTGAAGTAAGCCAAGGCCACCCAGACATTAAAGGAATGGGAAGATACATTGTACGCCGTGATGGTAAGAAAGTACAACACATTGTTGGAAAGTCACTGAGTAGGAGAAACTGTTGCAGTCAGCTTCCTAACAATCTAATACATGGCGCTATATGATTCTATGCCAAAAGTGATTTTGACTCAGAATTGTGAGGATCACTCTCTCTCTTTTTCTGTCTCTCTCTCCTCATCATCCCTCTCCTTCCCCTCCCTCCTTTCTTCTTTTAGAACCTTCTTATGATTTCTAATATACTGACAATTTATGATGAGCTATGCTGATCTGTGCTCTTTTTCCAGATTATCAGTGCATTGTTATTTTTTTTTTCTTATCTTGAGATTCTGTCCTTCATTGTTGGAATGTCCTGTATCATATCTTTGATAATGTCCTCTCCACAGTGTTCTCTGCTTGTTTCCCTCTCCCTCCTACTGGGGATTGAACTCAAGGCCTCACGTGTGCTAAGCAAGTGTTCTACTACTGAGCTATACCCCCAGCCCTCTGCTCTATCTAGAACTTTTTTTTCTTTCTTTTCTTTTCTTTTTTCTTTTTTTTTTTTTCCTCTTTTTTATTTTTTGCATGTTGGACCACTAAACAAATTCTCTCATTTTTTATAACTTCTCTGTCTTGCTAGTCTCTTTGATTATTTTGTTCTACTTTCTGGAGGAATTTCTCAAATTTCTCAAGTATTTTTTCCTTCTCTTATATTGAATTTTATTGCACTTGCATTTTTCATTTTTAAAGTTTCTTGGGTTTGTCTTTAAAATATCTCGCTATCAATAATTACATTTTCTTTCAGGTTTTCGTCTTTTGGCTGCACTGCTCCTATGCTCTGTGGATGACTCTCTGACTCTGGAAGCTGACTAGAAGCTCTTAGGTATATTGAGGTGCTTCACCTGGTGGGCTTCACTACAGACCCAGCCACTAGGGAAACAGATTTCTCCTTGAGTATCTTTGTCCCCTCTCTGGGGTGGTTTGCTTTATCCAGATTCTTACCAGTATTACCTCTAGCTCAGAGCAAGAAGGGCCCCAACCTTGGACTCCATGTCTTAGAGGCCTCACACTGGCCCTCACAGGCCTAGGAGTCAATAGGACTGAGATATTATGTACAAACCAAGCTGCTCCCTCTAGATTGTTCTCTGGGCACCTGGAACAAAATAATTTCTTACCCAAATGGCTCTGAACATGTGTCCAAGGCTTCTATATGCCTCCTCTCCAAATCATCCTTTTAAGGGTAGACCCCACTTCACCCCTAACCTGAGAAGGTAGCTGTTTACAGAAGAGTGATGACATTTGGGTGTATAGGCTCAGGTTTCTACACTTCTGAGGTTCATGGCTCAGAGGTCGAAAGAGCAAAGGTGTAGGCCATAGATGGCAACCAGAGCCGCTGGGCCAGCTCTCTCTAGGCCTTCATGTTCCTGTGCAGAGCGCCAAGGAGTTGCATATGCTTATGTTATGCTACCTTACATTATGCTAGATATAAGCTTGTTATATACTAACCATTCTCTGTATATATCTGTGTGTGTGAGCACAGTCATACATACAAGAAAGAAACAGACAGACCTGGCAAAATACCCAATTAAAAGTAGCATTTAAAAAAAATCCTAAGGAAAATAGGAGACCCCAAAAGAATGATGGATGCAAAGTAGGTTGAAAAGTAATCTGAGAAATAACTCAGGAACTAACTTTTAAAGGATGGCAACTTCAGTAATGAAAATTTTCTCAGATCTGGTCCATTCAGGAAGCCAGGCAGAGTCCAAAATGCCATACTGTGTGTCAGTCTTCTGTTCAGATTTACTGATCCCATTTGAACTAGTTTTCAATCTCCTGAAGACATGAAAATCTGCACTGACCTAATGCTGCCACTGGGTGGTAGACCTGGCTTCCTATGACTTAATAATTTTAAGATATTGTACTAAACACAAAATGTCTCCTTTAATTCTTAAAACAATTTTATAAGATAAGTACTGTGGTTTTCCTCACTTTTCAAGTGAGACATAGTAACTCACTTCTAAACAGTAGTATGTGCCATGATATTAATTTGGGGATCTGCACAGTGAAATATGTAGAAGTTAATTTCATCAGCATGAGAAGAGATTGGAAAAGGACAGATTGCAAGATGTTGCCAGGTGCATCCTAGCTTTCCTTCTGCTTCCAAGGGCACCTGCAACCTTTCCCTGTGGAAGAAAGAGCCCCAGCCTTTCTCAATGATCTGGGGTGCTCAGAATACCCTGTGCCCAGTGAAGGATATTGCTGCTACTAGGGTGCATGGCAGGACCTTTGTATTAGGACCCTCTTCAGGTACCAGCCAGTGTTTGGTTCCAACAGAGGATCTCTACACACTAGATCCTGTAGCTGGTGCTCTCCTCAGCAACTTTCCACCCTTGTTTTAGATAAAGGAAAGTTGATAAAGATGGGGCATAATTGGTCCTGATGTTTTCTTCTAATCAAGGCAAGGTCACTAAAGAGCAAATGCCACTCACTGGAGCCAGTTTTCCAGCACCTAACTTCCCTCACCACTGCAGAAAGTTTGGGGCATGCTCCCAAATTACACGTCATCTCCCCTGCCAAGGACCCTGGAGGCCAGAAACTTATGGATGGAAGTGTACAGGAAAGCTCAAACTTAGCTTCCTGCTTCCCCCACAGATGACACTGCTCTATCATAGTGCGAATTTCTTATCCTTCCCCCTCCCAAACTATTATGGTTTGTATTTGGAATGTCCCCCAAAGTCTTGTGTTGAAAGCATGATCCCCAATGCACCAAGGTTCAGAGGTGGAGCTGTTAGGGGGTGATTAGATCACAGGGGCCTTGACTTCATCCACGAATTGACCCAATACTGGCTGAATGGATTATGGGGAGGTGGGACCTATTTGGAAGAAGTAGGCCACTGAGGCAAATCGTAGATGGATTTATCTTGTCCCCAGTCCCTCCTGCACCTCCACTTCCCATCTACCACAAGCTAAGCAGGTTTCCTGTACCATACCCTTCCACCATGATGTTCTGCCTCACTTCAGGCCTCAAGCAGTGGTGTTGGTCTGAATCTTTTCCTGCTCTGTGTTGTTCTTGTCAGGTATTTTGATCGCAGAGATGAAAACCTGACTAACACAAGCCCTGCCCCTGAACATCTGCTAAAGCTGGATGTCCAGCCCTCTGCTGGCCTATATGAACCACCAAGCTCCCTGAATGCAAGACATGTGGCTTTTCCTTTTCTCACAATGCAGGAAAATGGGAGGTACAGGGGCCTTTACAGCTCCTGATTGTATCTCTTACCGATGCTTTTTATCATGTTTTTGAGGTATGTAAAAAGGAAAGCAATTTGTTCATTCATTAAACAATATGAGTGAGGTGAACAGAGCATGGACACCTGAATTAGAGGCTCCAGTTCAAATCCCAGCCTCACCACTTACCAGCAAGAACCAGAGACAAGTGACTTACCCTTTCTGTGCCTCAGTTTCCTCATCTCTAAATGAGATGATTGATAGCAGTAGTAGCTTGCTCATACATGTGTTAAAAAAGATCAAGTGATCTAACGCACTTGTAGGGCTTAGAACAGTTCCCACACTTACAAAGATACAGCCAGTTTAGCACAACAGTGAAGAGACCAACCTGGGCCCAAATCTCACCCCTGCTATGTACAAGTTCCCTGATCTTAAGTGGGTCACTTAACCTAAGCCTCAGTTTCCTCATTTACAAAATGTAAAGATTAAATACCTATCCCATAGAGTTGCAAGAATTAAAGTTCCATAAGGCATTATCAATTTTCATTCACAAATATTGAAATTAACAAGCTCTGTTAAGGAAATAAGCACATTTTAATGTATAGAGAAGAATACTTTTTTGTATGTATCAATTTTAAATACTACAGTCAAAATTCCAATATACTGCTCTGCCACTTCACCAAATGATCTGTTTTCTTCCACATTTTATAACCGAGTGGGAAGCTATCAGCTTCCACAGAATTAAATGTTGCTGAATGAATTAATGACTCACATCATTAAGTAACTTTATTTTTGAACCAGCTAATTTGAACCACAAGCAAAACATGTTAGAAGAGTCCAACTATTATGAATTCAACATAAGCATTTTTATTCAGTTGGGACTTCTTAGCAGAAACCATATTTCAACAGGTTTATATGTTCTTTCTTAAATTAGGGACCAAACAGTGGGGGCAGGGGGGTTGTTTGTTTGTTTTTATGATGACAGAATTTTTATTTGCAAAATAAAAAGTGTTAACAAACAATAAAACAAATCCATTACTGTGTGCCATATGATACATTTCGGAATGAACAATTAAACAGTGTGTTTTAAGTGTTTCACTCTAATTTCCAAACAGCAAAGCAAGTTACAGAAAAGGTGGTTTTCCTCATGAGAATAATGTTGTAATAAATGACTAATTATTTTATTGGTTTCTGCTCAACTGTCATCTGACAGCTCCTCAGATGTCCTGTAGGAGCTGTAGGTATCAAATGCATCTTTTTGTCCCCAGCACCAAGCATGGTGATCATCACAACAATCAATAAATACTCATTGACTATAGCTAGTGAGACGACTAGGAGGAGATGACAGGTACATGCATGGAGCCCAGAACAACAGCAAGACAAGATTTCAAAGGGATGATTAAACCAGGCACTTATCTCCTAAAGAGCTGCCCAGAAAGTCCACAAGAACTGAGCTTATTGCAAGAATCCTGGAGAGACCATCAAAAATAAAGAACAGAGGAAAATAAGCATTAAGAAAAGACACAATAAAGGACAGGAGTTAGTATTTGCACAGAGAAATGTCTAGAATCCTAGGCACAAAGCATTCAGGGTCTTATGTTCCTCTGACAGGGTGGCAGCTTCAGAGGTTATTTCTCTTTTTGCTCAGCTGTATTTTCTACTTTTCCCACAATGGGCATATTATTTCTGTATCAATTTATTGTTCTCTGTGAGCTGGGATCCAACCTCTGAAAGTTTTTTCCTTTCCATAACCTGCATTGGCCACTTCTGAAAAGGGGTTGTGCTCTGCAGAATACACAATTTCTTCAACTGAGTAGCTTTGTTGTCCCTCTTTCTTCCCAAAGGAAGAAAGAGGTCTAGAATTCTGTTTCTACATTTCCAATAGTTTCAGTCCTTTTAGTCCAGGATGGTGGTACTTTTGCTAATACAAAGCTCTTGGGGAAAATTGAGGGGTATTATTTTGGTCAACTCTATATATTAAAAGTTGTGTGACAATTTTTTTAACTTTATTTTATTTACTTATGTGGTGCTAAGGATTGAATCCAGTGCCTCACACATGCTAGGCAGGTACTCTACCACTGAGCCACAACCCTAGCCCCTGTGACAATGTTTAATCAAGAACTTTGAGTTCTTTGGCTATATTAGGTTTTTATGGTACTACACATTCAAAGCTTTCTGGAAGTCCAGTCTACCTTAATTATTTCAGATTTCTTATCTAACAGCACGACGGCTGTGGCCTTGATGTGGTTCTCTCTAGCCCAAGTTTATCTCTCTCCTTCGGAACTTTGCTGAAGCTGCAAAAAAGGAACCCCAATATTCTGATATTTTTTTTCCTATTGTTTACTCTAACACGTCATTTCGTTGGCATGAGGTTGGTGTCTCCAAAGACAATAGACAACAGTTTGATCAAATATTTTACCATGGTGTAACAAAGTTATCTACTTTCCAAATTGAAATATTTAGAACCTTACTATCTGCTATCCCTCCTCCTCTGTTCAGCCAATAATGGGCTTGGGGGGGTGGTATTTTAGTAAGGTACAATCAGATACCAGGTTCTGTATCCATCATAATTCTTAGAAACAACAAAATTAACACCTGCAAGATTAAGCGGAAAAGAAGTGGATTAAAGGATATTGTGTAACTCATAGGTTCCCCCCAGAAGACTAAGAACCAGTCATGGAGGCTGCACAGGGTAGACTCCTGCAGACTGTGCCAGGCACAGCACCGCAAATCACCACCATGTCTACTGCCACCCAAACTGCCTCCATCAAGCCACAGGGATTTTTACTTACTTTTTACAGCATTTAGTGTTGTTTGCCAGAATATTCCTTCCACTTACTAAAAAATTACTAGTTTATAAATGTTGATGCTTTATCAAAATTGTTTTCTTTATTTATTAAGATAATTAGACTTGCTTTTTTTAATCTCTTATTGTTTAATTTTCTAAAATAAAAGCAACATATAGTATACTTGAAGTAAACCCTACAGAGTCATAATGTATAATCATTTTAGAGACTTCTGGACTAAGTTTGCCACTTTTTAAAGAATTTCAGAACTTATGTTCACTAGTGAGAGGGGGCCCATAATTCTCAGTAATGGCTATATCAACATTACATATATCGAACTCCTGAGCAAAGAAAATTACTAATTAAAAGAGTTTATATGTCCATAAAAGAAGCAGTTCATTGAGAAAACAGCAAGCTTAAGTGTGAATGCACCAAAAAAATGTAGCTTCATAAATCAAAAATGGATAGAGCAGAAAAGAGAAAGAGACAAATCCACTTTGTAGTTAGACATTTTAGCAACAAGACACACGATACAAGGAAAGAAAAATACAACCTAGTATCCCTCATGAACACAGATTCTCAACAAAATAGTAGCAAAGCAAACCCACAGGGTTACCTGGGAAAGCAAGGCTGTTTCAATATTTGGGAATCAATCAATGCAACCCTCCATGAATATGCCCACAGAAGAAAAGGCAAGTGATCATATCACAAGGCAGTTAAATCATTCTGAATTTTAACAAAATTCAAATCCATTCATAATAAAAATTTCCAGCAGCCTAGGAATAAAAGAGAATCTTCCCAATATGATAGAGCTGATCTATGAGATTTCTATAAATAAATCATACAGTGAATGAAAGATTGAATACTTCATCCCAAAATTGAGAAAAGACAAGTATAACTACTATTTTGGGGGGTGGGGGAGTGTACTGAGAATTGAACACAAGTTCTTAGCCACTAAACCACATCCCCAGCCCTTTTTTTATATTTTATTTTGAGATAGGGTCTCACTGAATTGCTTAAGTCCTCTCTAAGTTGCAAAGGCTGGCTTTGAACTCACAATCCTCCAACCTCAGAGCCACTGGGATTACAGGTGTGTGCTACTGTACCCAGCAGTATATCCACTCTTAAGACACTCATTCAATATTTCTGGAATTCTAGCTGGGGCAATAAGTCAAAAGGCAATAAAATTTATAGAGATGAAAAAGGAAAAATTAACACTTATATTCAAGGTAAGATGATTTTTCATGAACAAATTCTAAAAGACATCTTTTTTGAAAAACTAAATTGTCAAGTTTCAAAAGGTCACAAGATATGAGATGACCCATGAAAGTAAGTCCTATTTCTATACAACAACAATGAAGATTTAAACATAGGCTTTAGTACTTTTTATGCACAGCCTGTCAGGAGCACCATTCTGTTCTTACCAACTAGGTGGATTTGTGCAAATTACTTTGAACCTTGGCTTCTCCTCTAGAAAATGGAGCTAAAAACATGATTCTCAGTGAGATAAATAGGAATAGGAACACCATAAATGTGAAGAGCCCTCCCAAATGCCTCATTTTTCCCCCAGTACTCTATCCTACCTCAATGTTACACTTAGCTCCTGTTATCTTGTACAGAAGAAAGAATTTGTTAAAAAAAGACAAAATCCAGTCTGGCCCCTGCACTAATCTGATTAACTTCAAACTTGTGAACTATGCTCAAAGTGTCAACTAAACAGGGGACAAGGATGGTGGTCAAGGACAGGAAGTAAGAGAAACAGGAAGTTCCTGGATCATCATATAAATATTCTGGTCAAAACTCCCCTCAAGGAATGTGGTCATTAATCTGGGCCCACTGCCACCATGTACACAGGAGGACAGGGACATCTCATGCCCTCAAGATCAGTGGGCATAGACACCCTTCATCAGCACAGAGAAGTTGGAAAGAGGCTGAAGATTCTTCCTAAGAAAATGGTGAAATAAAGACTGATAGTAGGTTCAAGAGTCCTAGTTCATTTCATAAAAACTTTATCTGGAGCCTGTGCACACCTATGATTCTAGCTATTGGGGAGGCTGAGGAGGCAGGCTTGAGCCTAGGAGTTCAAGGCCAACCTGAGCAACATAAGGAGACACCATCCTTTAAAACAGAATTTTTCCTTTGACCACAACAGATCATATTTCAAATATATATGAAAGCCTCACCAGGTATAGGCATAGTATTCAGTCCTGAGGCCTCGGAACTGCTCTTCTGGGTGCAGCCTCTGCAGATGTGCAGAGTGAGAAGTCAGAGAAAGCAGAAGACAGCATGCGCTTACCTCCAAAGAAAAGAACTGTCCTTATTTAAAGACCAAGTTCTACTAAACCAAACCTTAAGAATAGCAGAAATCATTGTAAGAAAGAAAATTAATGCACACAAATTTTAGGAGCTAACATCCTGGTGTTTCTTCAGAGCAGGTAAGTTGTGGAGTTCCACATTCTCTTTAGACACAGGGAGCACCTGAGATCCCACAGACAGGAAACATGGAGAAGATAAATCCAAAGATTCATGCATCAGGTATACACCAAAGTTCACCTGTGAACAAAACAGGGACAAGAAAGGCTAGGTTGTTTTAGTGGTTAAATCAACTTTATAAATAATAATCCTTACAATAAAATTAGATCTCTAGAAACACACTGGGCCAAGTTACTTGGTAGGTTCTACCTGTTATATAATAGAATACAATGAACATGAGGATAATCCTAATTCCAGACCTCAAAGGTTCTCTTTCCAAGGTGTCCTTTACCTACAGTCACCCCACATGGCTTTCTAGCTAGGTGATTCTTTTTGCATTTCTCATACATCCTGTGCTTCCTGCAGAAGCATCTTTTATCTGCCCTTAGCCTCTGACCTCTGCCAGGCTGATTTCCTCTGTTCCATAATGCAAAAGTCATTTGGGAATCAAAATGGCCAATTCTGCACTTTTCCTTGAGAATTAAAAATTATAAATTAAGCTCTCTGAGTTCCCTCAAAATATAGATGGAAGGTCCAAAATGAAAAATTATGTAAATCTGCCTAAGGTTCACCATCAATGAAAGTGAGCCAGTAAGAACCCTTAGGAGAACATGATATACCCCCAGATCTGTTAGTTCCTGCATAACCTCTGTGGATGCTTTTGTTCTCAGGCTGCAGGCTTGGGAATTAACTAAATCTCAAGTTCATTCCTTAAGACTTATGCTCATGTGGGTAAAGAGTACACAATCCCCTCTGTACTCTCTTGGCAACTTTCTATCTTAAAGTATTCTAAAATTTAAAAAATAAAAGATTTGTGCAACAATGCTGAGAAACAGTACTCCTGTATACCAGAGACTTTGGGCCCACCCATCCCTTCTGTAGGTACCTCTGTGTGCACTATATCCCCAGTGGATGTAGCCTTCATCAACTGGGCAGATGTCTTGGTATAGCACTCAAGTGCAATACCTCTGCAGACCACATCTATATAGACACTTGTATAAGACAAAAACTGTGGAACATAACCCTGCTTTTTTAATTTCTATTAAAAATCTATTAGAGATTGAACCCAGGGCTTCACATCTGCTAAGCAAGTGCTCCACCACTAAGCTGCATCCCCAGCCCTAAAACCCTGCTTTTGAATGAACACAGTACAGAACATTTAACCATGAACTACCCTACCACCTTAGTGTTAGAAATTGATTAAATGTTTGCATTATTTCCGTTAATTTTCTCGAATTCTTTTATGCTTCATGATCGCTTCCTTGGCTCCCTGGAATTCTTCACCAAGAAAGAGTCTCAAAAGAAAATATGAGACTGAAAACAAATGTTCCTAAGAATGAACATGTTAGCTCAACTTTTATAACCTGGAATCTATAACAACAACATTTAATCATTTTAACCTTCAAGAAGATAAACTGGCAGGAATACATATATATATATATATATATATATAGTAAACTTTACTGAATCTATGTATTACTCTATTCACAGTAAGGCATTTGACTCTCCATGAGATCACTGCAGTGAAGAAAAGAATAATTGGGAAAAAAGAAATAACCTTATTTATTTTGATGCTCTCTATGTCCTCGACAAAATTTGCAAACATAAAAATACGTAATTTTTTTTAAAAAAAGAGGAACCAATGTAAAGGAAAATAAGATGGAGCCACAGACAAGGTCAGGACCTTAAAACTAGCACACCAGCCTTGGAATGTGCAGCAAATTCTCCACTGGTAAAAGTAACTTGGCATTATTATAAATATAGTTCTGGTGTCAATCATGCACCAAGATTTTTAAACAGGGTATTATATTTTGCAGTCATGCCTACCTTTCTCTCACGACTCTCAGAAAGTTTTTGGAAAACATTTTGATTTCGTTGCCCAGTTTTCTGGTCGATGCAAATCATCTGGCATCTGTGACAAGGCCCCAGAACCTGCCAGGTGAGATGGGAAAAGACAGAGTTGCCATGAAAGTAACCAGACCATCACACTTTGCAAGGAGAAATCATACAGATTGAACTTGCAATCCTCCTGCCTAAGTACAGAGCCCCAAAGTGGCACTTCCTCCAAATGCCTGCTTGTTAACCCAAAAGCTACTTCTTTAGCACTGAAAAGAAAAAGACCAGTGTAGCAGTGGGGGTGTAACTCAGTGGTAAAGCACTTGCCTAGCATGCAGGAGGCCCTGGGTCCAAATCCCAGGACTGTGGGAGAGGAAAAAAAACAAAAAGCAAGGACTTAAAGAAGAGTGCCTGGTCTGGGAGATCAGGAAGGAAAGAAGAAAAGCACTCAGTGATGAGAAAAACAAATTGGGAGAAGAGAAACCCCCAGAGGGTAAGCATTGGGCCACTGAGGGAAAGCCATCAGAAACAACCTTCATGTGCTTATGTCCTTCACCCAGAAACTTCATGTCTAGGAATTTGACCTAAGAAAGGAACCAGAAGTGCAAACACAGTGTTAAATGTGAGGATTTGCCCTCATATCATTGATAGTAGGGAAAACTTGATAACATCATAAATGGCCATAGTAGAGAAGAATGGTGACGCAGACTATGCTGCATAGATGTGACCTATATTAAAAATTAATGTATAAAGTTTTTTAAGTATAATGGGGAAATATTTGTTTTATAAGTGAAGTAAACAGGAAATGTAAAGGAAAATAAGATGGAGCCTGGGCCTGGCCAGCCTCCCTGGGCCTGGCACCTGGAGAAGGGATGCCAAGGTCCAGTAGAGCCCACCAGCCCCAGGCCCAGGCCTCAGCTACCGCCCAATAGACAATATCTTGGGTAAAAATCCTGTCACTTTGTTCATTTATTATTCATTTATTATTATTTTTATTAGAGTATTTTGTGGGATTTTTTTTGGGGGGGTTTTGGTTTTTTGTTTGTTTGTTTGTTCGTTGGTTGGTTGATACCAGAGATTGAACCCAGAACCCAGAGGTGCTTAACCACTGAGCAATATCCCCAGCCCTTTATATATTTTATTTAGAGACAAGGTCTCATTAATTTGCTTAGAGCTTCACTAAGTTGCTGAGGCTAGCTTTGAACTTGCAATCCTCTTGCCTCAGCCTCCCAAGCCACTAGGATTACAGGTGTGTGCCACCACGCCCAGCTTAGAGTGAATTTTTTAAAGTGTGTGTGTATACTTATGTACATACATCCATACATCACACAAAAACACATGAAACGTAATACCACACTGCCTAACACAGGTCATACTGCAGTAGAACATCTACATTCGGTGGCCTGCCATGATCTTTTACTGCTTTGATAGCAAGAAAATCCCCCACAAATGTTAATATTTAAAAAGGAAGTTTACAATTTAACTGTAGTGAGATATTTCTTTGATTGCACACATAAAAGATGCAAAGGTATTCATTTACTGCTTGTTGGGTTTATGTTTATGTTTCTGTTTTTTTGAGACAGGATCTTGCTATGCTGCCCAGATGGACCATGAACACCTGAGTTCAAATGATCCTCCTGTCTCAGCCTCCCAGGTAGCTGGGACCACAGAAGCACATCACCCAGCCCAGCTACTGGATTTTTTTATAACCATTCCTCCTCTGCTCGCTCATGGGCACTAAAATTAGAAGCACTTGCCTACTCTGGAAGTGTCTTGGCCTGTTCTTATCAATCACATTCTGGTCAGTGGGCATTAAACTAGTGGAGAAATAACTTCTCTGTGGTACCAAAGTCAAGATGCCCAGGCCACTCAAACAAGGTGTACTCTACTGGACCTCTGTCCCACGGCTTGCCCTTGGTGCTCAGCAGACCCACCATCTCTCCAAACCTCATCTCCACATCCAGCAGCTTAGCTGGCTTTGACAAAGATTCCGGACACTGTTTCTGAGATGCCAAGCCCAGGCCTGGCACTCGATCATGCTCAACAGTGGAAACTATCACTGCTATAGACGAGGATCCCTGAGATGGAACAGGAGCCAGAACTGCCCTCAGCTAGGAAATGTCAGACTCCCTGGACCTGGCACCTGGGGAAGGGACATCAAGACCCAGTAGAGCCCACCAGCCCCAGGTCTAGACCTCAGTACCCCCCAATAGACAACATCCTGGGTACAAATCCTGTCACTTTGTTCTAAAGACCCTCTTAAAGCAGTTTCTCAAAGTAGCAGAAGGAGAAAAACTTTCCCTCTTCAAGTACAGATCCAAAGAAAATAATTTTCTTAGGATGTTGTCCTCTTAGGTCTTTTCTCTGGTACTCAATTGGTATTTTTAAAACTTGTGCATATAAACTCATTGAAAATTAAGTCAAAGAATCCAGAAGCTTGAAGGAAGAAAAGAGAAAACACTTCTCAGGGTCTCCCCTTCCCATCCTCAGGACAAACACTGTTTAGGGACTATGGCTCATCCAAGATCCTGGCACAAAACTGCATACACCCACACATCTGCAGTGTGTGGACACACCCTGACATCTGAGAAGCCACTTAGGTCTCTTTCCAATTATTCCACAATGCACGACGGACATCCTTCCACACCAGGGCAGGAAGAACCACCTCATCCTCGGGTTTTGCAATTTTCACCATGGATGACCTGGCATTCCCGTGGGCTGATAAACTTAGCTCTTCTCCTTTGGAGCCACATAAATATTCTCAATAATTTTGCAGCAGAGGTTTTAATCCACACAATTCTCTTTTTTGTTGGGATTTGTTTAAGGATCCACTTCCCAAAGTAAGATGATAAAGTCAACAGTGTAAAAGTATTTATGACTAATGATATCTGGTAAAAAAAAAAAAATTGCTTTCTAAAAGAGATGTGCCAGTCTCAGAGCAACTGCTTCAACACAGAGTATTATCATCAATAAATACCTTCCATGGGCTGGGGTTGTGGCTCAGTGGCAGAGCGCTCGCCTAGCATGTATGAGGCCCTGGGTTAGATCCTCAGCACCACACATAGATAAATAAATAAATAAAGGTATTATATCCATCAAAAACTAAAACAAATAAACAAACAAAAAACTTCCAAAGACCTTCTAAAAGACACAGTGTTAACTATAATTATTTAATGATTGTCCATGATTCCATTTATGAATCTGTCGTAATTGGCTTAACCAACTTCCTTATGGATACTTAGGATATTCCCAAATTTTTCAAAATCACAATATTACTTCAATAAGTAATCTGGTAATATGTCTTTGCACACTTGTATGAGTATTTTTTTAATAATTTCTACCAGTAACATCATTGAGCCAAAGGGCAGGCAAATCTTAGCCTTATTAGTTGCTGTTTATTCAGAACAGACAACAGACAACAAAGCATGAGGAGAGGTCATCTCAGAAAGGTTCCTTGACTAATGAGTTTTCCTTGTATTTATGTCTCAGGTACCTGTTCCAGGTGAGTTCCTGATAGTGCTCCACTCTAGTTTAGTTTTCTCTCTTCTTCTTCTTCTTTCTTTTCTTCCTTTCATCCTCCCTCCCTCTCTCATATAGCCAATAAGAAATATTTAGTGCCTACTTTGTGCCAGGCAGGGTATTCAAGAGCAGGCATCTTTAAAACAGCAGAGACCCCGTGATGGGAAACAAGGAAGAGTAGAGGAGGTCAGGATGGAGGGACGAGGAGAAACGGCAGGAGGGCCGGAGCCAGAGACAGGTCTGTAGGACAGAATCTGAGAAAGAAAAAAGATAGCCTTATGAATGGTGGAAGGTCAGCTGCCAAGACAAGAGGAAGATTGAGAGTTAAGTGAATAAACGAGATCCCTGGGACCTTTTGTTATATCATGTAATTTACCCCCTCCCCTGTCCCAGATCTGGAATTCTTTAATGAAGACTAAACATTTAGTGCTTTTCTGGATGGTCAGGTGATGGTCCCTTTCAGTGCAGAGCCTGGATGCAAGGGAGCCATATTAAAGCCAGTTTATGCCACTGGCTAATACACTACTATTATTAAACCAATTTCCTTCCCCTCTGCAGAGCAGAGTGCATTCTCTGCAGATGCGATATCCTTCTGACCCTAGTTATTTCTTATCTTTCCTGTCCATTCCATCAACAATTACGTCTTGGGTGCTAATCAGGCCAGGACCATTCTAGGTCTAAGAGGTATAGCAGGGAACAAAACAGTTTTGGTCTCCACCTTCATATGCTCTGGAAGGATGAGATGAGCAGGTACCATGCAGAGTGTGTGGATCAGGGCCATCCTTTCCAAGGAGGTACTCTCTGACCTGGGACCATGGAGCCACATGCCAGGCAGAAGGGACAGCAAAGACAAGGTGCAGAGGCAAGTGGGTTGTTTTGTTTAGGGGATGGAGAAAGAGCTTTAATATCAGAGACACAGAGCAGAAGGGGTGATGGGCTCAGAGGACAGTAGGGTCAGATCTCACGGGGACTTATCAGCATGTGAAGTACAGATTTTAACCTAAGACTCTTCTTCTCTTTCTCATGTTTTTGAAACCCAAAGATTTGAGGAGCTCAGAGCCTGGGGAGAGATGGCATCAGTGGTTTTCCCTCTGCATGCAATCTCCTCCCCAGCTGCCAGAGAGGACAGAGTCAGAGCACATGGAGGAGATGGAGTGAACATGGTCATCGAGGGATCACCAGGCTTCTGGGTCCCCCTCCACGTGCTCCAGATGGCAGAAACCCAAGTTTCAGGAGCATGAGTTCTTACAGACAAACATTCTAAGAAAACAGAGTTTAAGCCTAGATGTGATGATGACATAGAGATAGCACCAAGCCCTCTGATGGTCTAGGGGCACATTCTCTGTTCCTTATCTGAAACTGACCACTGCACACTCGTAAGAAGTAAAGGTTAGACCATTCTAAGAGGCATCCCAAAATGCTGAGGTCCTTCCGCTGAGATTCTTTGAGTAAGAAACAAGGATTTCCACCTGTCACCACCCAGGTATGGGGTTGAGGTCAATCGCCACTGGCAACCCTTGAGGAAAGATGTTAGAACTTCCTGGAACTTACCTGGAATCTCAAGGGACCAATTGAGATCTCACCCCATTTCTCTTCTTCAAAAGCCCTTGTTCCATTGGTAATGATATTGGCACGGAAACGCGAGATGAGATCTTTCATCGGGAATAATTCCTTCTTTCCATTCTCATCACTGTTTTAGACATACCAAAAAGGGTGAGTGGAGGGAGGGTGGCAGATGATTGCACTGTTGTAATAATTCAGCATGCCTGCCACCCAATGCCTGACTTTATCAACTCTACTCCAGCCTGAGAGAATAAGGCCAAGAGACACTCATGTGCTAAGGACACATCAGCAACCCCTTTGAGATATGGTCTCACCTCCAGGGAGCAGCCCACAAAGGCAGACCTAGTTGAAGAGATGAAGGACTTTGGAAATCAGATGAACAAAGTTCCAATTAATAAATTGGTTAAGAAAACACCAATTCTACAAAGTGGGACAAGATATTCAAACAGCTGTCAATGGGATTAATTGACAAAAGCACCAAGACCACACACTCTTTTGGATATTAAAACATCATAAAGAAACATAGAGGGAGTTTCTTAACTTTCACCCAATCTGCAATTTTAACCAGCCTTTGCTATTTTTTTCATTCTTGTTTTGAATTTTTGTTTATTACCACAAAATGGTGCTCTGAACCTCTATGCATCCCTCACCCCCACGCAGAGAAATGCACTGAAAATAAGTCTTAACATTTCCCCGGCAAAAGAACATACTCGGTATGATCCCATTACATTAGGTCTAAAAGCAGGTAAAACTATCTAAAGTAAAAAAGTTAAAAAAAGAGGTGACCCTCAGTGGGGTTGACTAAGAGGAACATAAGGGAAGTTTCTGGGCTATGTCCTCTATTTGATCTGGGCATGGATTATATGGATGCAGCCATTTGTAAAAATCCATTGAGCTCTGTATTTATGGTTTTTGCACTCTGTGTACTTCTGTTTTGTTTTGTTTTGTTTTGTTTTTTAAGTCACAGGCAAGGGTCCTTGAACATGGTGGAATTTGCCCTGGAAACAGAACTGAAAAGCTACAGGACTGGGGGAGAAGGGCTATCAAGGTTATACCAATTCCTTCTGGATGGTGAAGGGCATGTGAAAAGCCAGGGACCAGTTTAGATTCACCACAAGCCATGTGCAGCTCCCACACCCTATGAGAACAGCAGCTTCCTCGGCTGAATGAGAGGGTTAGCACTTTGCAGTTCTAAAGTCCTTTGATTCTGAATTTGCATTCTGGGATATACACACTTTCTTTGTGTTTTGTAAAAGGGGAAGTTATAAGTCTGAAAGCCACTGTGCATGAGAAAATCCACTGAATTTTCAGATTCAGCACAGAAAAAAATACCATACAGGGGCCCCAGAAACCCTCACCTTGTACGAGTCATGGGCTCAGTACTGCTGAGGTGACCTCTTAACACTGTCAGGGCCCACCTTTGACTGCCTGTGCCATTCATCAGCATTGCTCTAAACCAGATGATGGAAAATGTCGCCTCCTCCTGGTAGAAACTAGGATTGCAGTAAGTCTATATGCACCTCCTATCTTTTGCACACCAAGAATCCCACACAACTGCAGACCCACTCTCTCCTGGTTGGAGTGCTTGTGAATAAGGGTCCCTCGGGCCAAGAAAACTCAGTGAACACACAAGACCCTGAAACTTTGTCACAATTCTGTTCAGAAGGAGGACAAGCTGATCTATGGGAAAGGAGGACTGTTGTATTTAATTTCTACAAACCTATCTTTTAAGAGACCCTGGAGGGTCTGTTGGCTGTTTTCATTAAGTTGTTTTTGAGTGTGCACATGCATGCACATGACCACATGGCACATGAGCGTCACAGGAGGCCCAGCTTCAGTCCTCCTGGCATGTGCACAGGTGTCCCTGGCCAGTGGAATAGGAATGAGGAGTGCTATCATAGCTCTGGCAAAATGAGTGGGGTCTTCCCTAATAGTCTGACTATCTTGGGATTTCAGTTTCCTCTAAAGAACAGTGAGGGGTGGCCCAACCAAGACCCTTTCTAGACCTGAGGTGACCTCCTAACACTGTCAGGACCCTCAGAAGAGTCCTGGGTGGGAATGAGTAGGCAGGGGTGCTAGCCCTGTCTGATGGTGCAACTGACAAATAAAGCATGCCTGAAATTACAATTTTTTTCAATATTTTTTTGAGTTGTAGATGGACACAATCCCTTCATTTTATTTATGTATATTTTATGTGGTGCTGAGGATTGAACCCAGTGCCTCACATGTGCTAGGCAAGCGCTCTACCGCTGAGCCACAACCCCAACCCCCTGAAATTACAATTTTAAAAGCTTTACAGCCACTCCTTCTCTGTCCTCAAAATGCCTGCATGAAGTAGGGCAGGGATCCTAGGGGACAGGAGACAATAGGAGGGTGGGCAATGAAACTGGGTCAAATTGATGGCAACTTAATTAAAACAAATGTTAAGAAATGGAACAATGAGGGGCTGGGATTGTGGCTTAGCGGTAGAGCGCTCCCCTAGCACATTCGAGGCCCTGGATTCGATCCTTAGCACCCCATAAAAATAAAAAAATAAAATAAAGGTATTGTGTCCAACTATATATATATATATGAATGAAATGGAACAATGAAATGAGAACTAGGGGTTCTCCACTAAGATCCTGAGGGTGTCAAGAAGGAGCATTGGAAGATGCTATACTATAGTTTGGATCTTAAGTGTTCCCCAAAGATCCATGTGGCAAAGGTTTGGTCACACTGTGGCAGTATTGGAAGGTGGTAGAGACTTTAAGAGGTAAGGTCTAGTAGAAGGGTCACTGGCAAAGCAGGGCGGGAACTTTGAAAGGGATTGTGGAACCCTGGTCTCTTTCTCTTTTTTTCATTAGCCCATCCTAAGGTCAGCAGTTTTGCTCCAACCATAAAGTGCCACAACAGGCCCAAAGCAACAGGGCCAACCTGGACTAGAACATCTAAAACTTTGAGCCAAAATAAAACTTTTTTCTGAGGTACTTATTATAGTAACAGTAAGCTGACTAATAAAGTGTGGAAAAGAGAACCCTCAGGCAGATTAATAGGAACTGGTCAATAGGGCTTGCTGACTTCTC
Source organism: Marmota marmota marmota (assembly GCF_001458135.2). Classification (NCBI taxonomy): domain Eukaryota; kingdom Metazoa; phylum Chordata; class Mammalia; order Rodentia; family Sciuridae; genus Marmota; species Marmota marmota. The sequence continues at coordinate 29,800,600 of NW_025999990.1, forward strand.
TAAGCCTTGCAGGCTCATATATAAATGAAGTCTGAACTCACTGACCCTCAGAGCCTTCCTCTGCAGGTAGGAGCTGGGCCTCACTCCCAGGGGCAGGTAGTTAACTGGTTTGCTAGTTCCAAGGAAGGGATCTTACCTCGTGCATAATTGCTGCTGAAGTTCCAGAATACTCGATGTGTTTATCAGCAGATACTGTGCCTCATTCACCAGGGAAAGGGTAGCTGCTGTGCCAGGAGGCAGATCTGAAAATGATGGAGCATTGAAAAAGAAGAGCTTGCTTTCTTGGAAGGTTAATGAATCTTGTTTGCATGAACATGCATTTTCAAAAGGTAGACACAATTTCTATAAGGGGAAAGAAAATCACACCCTGGCAAAAGCAAAAATGTTTTAAGCATAGGGCCAGAACTCCCAAAAAGCAGGAAAAATGAATTTCTAGAATGCTCAGTTTAAAATAATCTGGAGGAACCAGGTGCAGTGGTACACACCTGTAATCCCAGCAGTTTGGGAGGCTGAGGCAGAAGGATCCCAAGTTCAGTCCCAGCTCAGCAATTTAATGAGGCTCTAAGCAACTTAGCAAGACTCTCTCAAAATAAAAATTAAAAAGGCTGGGGATATGGCTCAGTGGGTAAGCACCCCTGGGTTTAATCCCTGATAACAAAAAAAAATAAATTAAATAATATGGAGAAAATAACATAATAAATTTCAACAATGAAGACCTGGAGGCGATTCTTAGAGCAGGAGAGACGGGTAGAGGGGTGGAGTGGGTGCAGCTCTCCCTGAGACAGGACAAAGCAGGGGACTTGATAAGGCGGCAGGCCCAGGAAGAACTTCTGAGTCTAATCAAGGAAAAGATATTGACTTTACAAATAATGAAAGATTTTTTAATTACTGAAAGGAAAATAAAACTATTAAAAAGAAACCTCAAATCCTCTGGCATTCTATCACTCAGCTTTGTTTGATGGGCCCGCCCTCACTATTTTTACCCTACCTGTTGATAAAAAGGGTTGGCTGGGTCAGGGCCTAATGAATATCTCCAAACTGGGATTGTGAATCCCAGAGTACATGAGATGTGCAGTTCCTTTACTTCCATTTACCCTCACTGATAAAAAAAAAAAAAAAAAAAAGACTCTGCCAGAAAAGGGAGGTCCAATCCCAGCCCCTCCACAAAAGGCCCTTCTCCCACTTCACAGAGGAAAGGCCACAGGTCTCCTAAGACACACTGGCCCTGGGGGCTGAAAATCTCCAGAATGGCAAACAAAAGCCCCATTCAAAACCCTGGAGCCAGGGCTGAGAAAATGTCTCCAAAGTTTTGGGCAAATGACCCTCCCGGTAAGTCCAATGGACTCTAATTCTTCACTGAAACACAAAACTAAAGAACCTAAGTAAGTTTTCAAGTGACAGATGATTAAAGGCATTTTAATGTTAGATCCCTGTGCTTCAGTCACGAAGTTCAGAAGAAAGGTTTGAGTGACAGTATGGTAACCAAAACCTCCTTCCTGCCCCCCCAACCCCTCATTATTACTGAAATGAGGTTTCTCAGAAGAGAGCCATGCTGAGCATAAACAGGTCTGGCCATAAGTGACTCATTCACAGATGTGGGAACCAGTGACTGGGAACCCAGCTGGTTCTGTAAAGGATTAATTTTCAGCAGTTTTTACTTTTATGTTTAATAAGTGGTTTTCAAAATATATAATATACTTATATTGCTTTCATCAATTGGATACTGTTTAAATTATAATAAAAACTCAATCCAAAAAATAATAATTTCCTAACACACATAGAGTTTTATGATCACAGAAAACTCCAAAATAAATTTAATATATTTCAATTTTAGTTTTATACAAATGTGATAGGGTGATCAATAAAAGACTTCAAGCATAAAATATAAAACACTAAGATAAAATTCTGTAGAAGAAGTGGGAAGAAAATAAAAGTTGAAGAAGGAAAAGGAACCGGATGCGGTGGCGCATACCTATAATCCCAGCAGCCTAGGAGGCTGAGGCAAGAGGATCACAAGTTCAAAGCCAGCCTCAGCAAAAGCGAGATGCTAAGCAACTCAGTGAGACCCTGTCTCTAAATAAAATACAAAATAGGGCTGGAGATGTGGCTCAGTGGTGGAGTGCCCCCGAGTTCAATCCCTGGTACCCACCCCTCCACCAAAAAAAAAAAAAAAAGAAAGAAAGAAAAAGAAAAAGAAAGAAAATTTCTGTTCGTTAAAAGACATATAAAAAAGAATACTCACGAGATTCAAATTGTATAGAATTAAGATTTCACTGGTTATGTTGAAAAAAGCCCCAAACAACTTTTACCTTAAAATGATAATATTTATAATGTGTTAGAAATAACATCCTTTTCAACTGTTTAGAATATTTTAAAAATTTAAAGGATGTAAAAATATACAAGAGGGAATGTGGCTTTTAAAAAGACTCCTAAGATGTGCCAATGCAAAAATGTTCAAAGATCTGAGGTGCAGGTGACAGGCTTGTGTCTGAACCTAACACCTTTGCCACACCCAGGCCCCAAACTCCCACTGAATCTCTGATTTCCAAGTCTCCTGCGCTGATGCTGCCCCCATGCCAAGCCAGAAGTATCTTTCTAACACAAGTGGGGTCATGAAATGCCCCCATTAAAAATTCACTAATGAGTCCTGCAGCCACAAGATAAAGCACTGACCCCTCAGTGGCACACATTCCTTCTCTCCAGCTCTCCTGCTGCACTCCCCTGCCCACATTGGACCCTCCTAAACTCTGCCACCTGCTCCCACTGCTCCAGAGCAACCTTCCCACCTCTGGAAAACCCCTGCTTCCTGTTAAAATGTAACTGTACACTCCTCTGAAGCCCTCTGGTTCATTTTAAGTGCAGAGGATTCTCCCACACCCCTGTGCCCTTCATGTGGACCTTCATGACGTGACATTCTTTATGTTGTAGTGTGGCTGTCTACAGAGAAGTCATCTCACAGGACCAGGAACAAGGCGCAATACTCTCAGCCAGCCTCCCAGGACCCAGCCAAACCCAGCTCTGCAGCAGGAGCTTTGAATGATTGGAACTTAGAGATTTCACTGCTGCTCATTCTCCAGATAATTTATAAAAGTGGTACCAATCCTGAAAAATCCCACACTTGCATTTCTCTACCCATGGAAATGCCCATTTCTTTCTCCCCTTTAATCATGTCTTGAAGTTTACCCACATCCAAATGCTACCAATTAATTTCGTCAATGAAATAAGCATGAAATTGTCCCTTCCCCATCACACAGCAAGTCAAATTCCTTCCAAAACTTTTAAAAGTCTAAATAGATTATACCCTTTGACTCCTCTCTACATCAGAAATTTTCAAGGATTCCTAGATTAACCTAGGAAGGCCCCTGGTAATTGATCATTAATAGTCAAAATGCTGTTCATATTTACAAGCCAGTCTCTCTGGGACTGGTCATTAGGCCAGCTCATCTCTAAATCAACTGGCAATGTAACTATGATCCATTCAGTCATTCATCTAGCACTTACTGAGCAACTATTACATGCTAGGTTCTGCTCCAAGATACAGCACCAAAGGGAACAGACAACAATCCCTGTTCTCACAGAGTTTACATTCTAGGAGAAGGAAAACAGAACAAAGAATAGTGAAAATCACACAGGATGAACAAAATGAGAAAAGCCCATTTACAAAATCTAACAGGGAAGGCCACTGAAGAGGTTCAAGCACAGACCAATTCTGCAGGGGGTGGGCTGCAAGGTTTCCCTGAGAAGGTGACATTTTAGTGACACCTGAAAAGGATCTTTTCTGCACACAAGGACCAGTGGACTTTCCAAGAACCTTCTTCTGTACTGTTTCACTTCATTATAACAATGGCTCACAGTGGGGAAAATTTCAAAATGCTTAAAAGTTGAGTAGTTAAGATTTACAGAAGCTGAGGCACCAGGGGGTTCTAGGATTTGTCAAGGTTTCAGGTCTCTTTGGTGACATAACTAAAAACCCAGTATTCTTTGTTTCCAGATCTGATCTGAGGACACAGCAAGCCACAACTGAATTGTGCTTCTAAACATATGGGACGGAGGCTGAAGGCTTGAGCAGGGATCGGGAAGTTGGTGCTAAGCCCTCCTTGACCTCCTTGGGGGATCATGGCATCCACTCTTCCACTGATCTGGGGTCACCACAGCAGCTTTCTGCTAAGGGGGGACCACCCCTGCTTTCTGCATGTGTGAAAGTAGCCCTATAAATCAATTTCATCAGCTGATTTTGACACGTGCAGAGTAAGCCAGAGGAAAGGATCTCTTCTTTAAGAATCCATCCAAAATGTAATACCTTTTCCAAGTTTCTTCTTTGCGTTTCGCTGGAAGCTTGAACTTTGTTTGATTAAGTGACATGGACGGCCAAAAAACTTTGACAACCAGCTTGCAACTTTTTCTCCACAGTCGTAAGTGTTTACTCTGGCAAGAAAAAAAAAAAGTAAAGAAAAAGATGAACTTTTATATAGTCAGATTAAAAATAGAATATTGCACAAGCCCCTAAGGAGAAGACATCCTGAAGTAGCAGGTGGCAAGAGAGCAGGAAACCTCTTTGCTGCTCTCTCTCCTGTGCTTTGAAACCCAAGTCCATGTTCCTTATTTTAGTACTGATGTTCCAACGGTAAATACATCTAACCTTTAGTTATCCAAAAAGCTTTATTAACCAAAACACTGCATTCCTCACAATGCAGCCAAGCGAAATGTACAATCAGGAATGAGCCTGATAAATAACTGAGCATGTTCTTAGATGGCAAGATTTCTATCAGAAGATTTGCTGTAGCAACATGTAAAAAAAATATATATATTTGCCCAAAAATCATTGTCCTAACTGAAAATGCACTAGAATGAATGTCTACATTGGCCAAAATAGTTAAGCTGGTGCAAAGTGCCAGGAAGAAAAGGCAGAGCTGCTCCACTCCTCAGCCTCCAGAGTGGAGACTGGGCCCAAGATGCTCAACTGTACTGACAGTCATCTCACAAGCTCCCTCAAGCACTTTCCTGGGGATGTGGCCCCTCAGAGTCCCAAAGGGATCTTCCACCCAGGGACACCAATGTCTTGAATCTTATTTGAATGTAACTTTAGTATTTAATATATTACATCATGATTTGTATGATTGTGTATGTTCACAGCAGTGCAGATAGAAACGTAATCTGGTTTGATATCCATGCAGTATTACCACCTACTAGACCTACCCACTATCAAGTTCCTTGTGCTAGCTAGTAGGTAATTAACATATGAAAATTTTTCATTATTTACTGAACTGTTACATAGTCAGCTGTTATTGTGGGGGCAGGCGTAGAATTGGTTGGTATTAGATGGCATAGGTTTTCCATAAGATTGGAAAGCTATTTCACATTTTCAATTAAGATCACAAGGGGTGCAGACATTTGATGTACTCAGTAAAGAGATTTATAAACAAACATGTACCATCAAGAAATCAAAAAGAGGGCTGGGGGTGTGGCTCAGTGGTAGAGCGCTTGCCTAGCATGTGTGAGGCACTAAGTTTGATCCTCAGCACCACATAAAAATAAAATAAAGGTATTGTGTCCATCTACAACTAAAAAAAAAATTTTTAAAGAAAAGAAATAAAAAAGAAGTGCTGTCACATTGAATCCCACTCTACATTTCCTAGACTTTAGCAGATGATTTATCATCAACAACCCAGATTAAGTAATGCTTCACTATTATATGGTGTATATGAGTCACCACCTGAACACTCTACTTTAGAAACCTGGGGACATCCTGACACCCCCTTTGCCCTCATCCTTCTCACCCAACCTATCAGCTAGTCCAGGTTATGGTGTTTCTGTTTGTAGAATACCTCTGATGCCTACCTGATTTTCTCTCTGACCCTCGTCCTCCCCCTCATCTTACCTGTGTTGCTAGCACAGCTGCTCAGCTGGCCTTCCTGCCTACACCTCTCTCTCTTCTACCTATTCTCCACCCACCAGCCAGTCTTTGCAAAATGTGAGCCAAGCTGCTTCCCTCCCCATCGGATTGCTCTGGACTATTGCAGTAGCCTCCAAACTATTCCGGCCCTCTACCTAGCAGTGTTCCACACTCTGCAGGGAGAACACAGGCATTCTAGTGGGAGAAACTCAAAACAAATAAACACACACAATATGTGGGAAACAATAAATGAGAAGGACACAAATACAGCAGGGCAAATAGAGAGGTGAAGCCAACTTCTGTGGGTGGTCAGGTGTTTATCTGAGAAGGAGGCTTTGGGGCAGAGCCCTGAGGGAGGGAGAGAATGAGCCCTGTAGAGTTCTAAGCAGTGGAAGAACATTCCAAACAGAAGGGACAGCGAGCACAAAGACTTGATAAAGGAGCATGATTGGTAGGTGTGAAGAATACCATGGAGGGGCTGGGATTGTGGCTCAGCAATAGAGCACTCTCCTAGCACGGGTGGGACCCGGGTTTGATCCTCAGCACCACATAAAAATAAAAGGCATTGTGTTGTGTCCATCTACACCTAAAAAATAAATATTTTTTAAAAAAGAATTCCATGGAGCCCATGTGATCAGGGTGCAGCATGCAGCAGAGTGGATGGAGGGTGTGGCCAACGAGGGGCTCCTCAGGGCAATGCCCTCATCCCCCTCCATGCCACCCTGCCAACACAGCCAGGATTTTACCTGCTTCAGAGTCTCACCTGTCAGCACAGACCTTGCTCTGGCAAATCTGAGCCTGTTCACTGTCTTCCTCAAGAGGCACCTCTATAGGTTCCATCCCTAGTGAACAAAGATGAAGACAAACATAATTACGTACAAAGAACAGCTATGCAAGAAAAGCCCGTTGCCCTGAAATACACAGGAATTTCAATGACATTGGAATTTGGTTGCATCAAGAAAGGGTCTGGGTCCTGGAAACCTTTTAATAACACAAAGATTTTCTTCAGCCACCAAGAGCATGTGCTTTAAGCAATTTTCTCATGAAAGATTCTATGTAGGGACAACTGCATCCATAATCTGTAAATTACTTTGAAAGATTTCTCTATTCCATTTTACCCCACATCCTGTGATCATTGTTCTCTAAGCCACCTTAAATTCTTTATTTTTTCAATATTTTTAAAATATCTTTTAGCTGTTGATGGACCTTTATTTTATTTATTTGTGTGTGGTGCTGAGAATCGAACCCAGTGCCTCACACATGCTAGGCAAGCACTCTTTCACTGAGCTACAACCCCAGCCCTAAGGTACATTAAAATCTTTAGAAATAAGCAATCAGGCATGAAGTTGCATTCCATAAAGACATCAGCATAGAGTGTCAAAATTCTCAATCCCTGGGAATCAGCATCAAATTGTATTCCTGCATCAATCATCATTATTGCAAAAAAAAAAAAAAAACTAATAATGATAACAATAAAACTTACTTTGTCAGCAGGATTGGAAAGTTATACTTTCTTCTTTATAAAAGAGTGTGTAACATACATGCATTGGAAAAATAACAATAATTAACATGTTAATATCCTGGGTACCTGAACTTGAACAATAAGGGTCCAATAAGAGAACATTATATATCATTCTCAGTGACAAAAATAGATACAAAAATATGAAACCCAGGAATGTATTTAAAAATTACTGCCAATAACTGGGGATGTAGCTCCATGGTGTAGAAGTTGCCTAGCATGCACAAGACCCTGAGTTCAATCCTTAGTACCACAAGAAAAGAAAAAAAAATTACTGCCAAGTAGTATTTTTCTTTCTCAGGATATCAGGGATACTCAATATAAAAAAATCCACAAATGTAAAATATCTCATTAATAGATTGTGGGAGAAAAATAGGATAACCAACAGATTATCTTCCTAAGAATGGACAATTAATCTTGATAAAAGTTTTATAAAATAAGAACTACTTTAGCCTGAAAAAAAATAAATCTTTTTAAAACTCCAAAGTAAACATCATTCTTATTTTTGAAATATCGGAAACTTTCCATTCGAGTCAGTCCCACTACTGCTCCATTCAACATTACCAAAGAAAACTTAGAAAAATGTGCTCATGTAAGAAAAAGAGAAATAAAAATTGGAAAGGAATATAACAAAACCACAATTATTAGAAGAAACAGGAAATCAGAAATTAAATAAAAGGCTTCTTTACCCTGGGAAAACATTGAAGCCAGCAGAGAGATTTGCTACACCTAATCCCCAGAGACCCTGTTCCTAGTGCAGCACCATATAATTAGGAAAAGAACCCCCCTATCTCTCAGCTTCACCTAGGAAAGGGAAAGGGTTGGTTTACATAGTCAGTACCCAACTTTTCCAAGGGAACTCCCCAGAGGATTGGCTTTTGCCTTCATAGCTTGGAGCCCGGAGCTATGCATGAGTTTGGCATAGTTAAGCCACCAAGGGGAGAAGGGAGGCAGAAACTTGAACTGGTAGATGCCATTGATCCTCCCTATTCTCAGAGCAAACAGACAAAAATCCAAAGCTGCCAACTTCTGTTAAGGGAGAGAAAGAGTTAGTAGTGACCCTGAATCTCTAGCTGGGCTCATTGGTAAGGGTCTTCTCCCATATGAGGCTTGTTCATGAAGACTGTGAGAGGTTTTTTCTTTGTCTAATACACAGACACCAACATAGAGAGCTGAGAAAAATGAAAAAATCAGAAAAAGATGTTCCAAACAAAGGAATAAGAGAAATTTCCAGAAACTGACCCTAATGAAATAGAGCTATATGATTTACCTGATAAAGAATATTTCTCAAACTCTTATAAAAGATACCAAGATAAAGAGGGCAATTCATGGGCTAGGGTTGTGGCTCAGTGGTAGAGCACTTGCTTTGCACGTGTGAGGCACTGGGTTCAATCCTCAGCACCACATATAACACATATAAATAAATAAAGGTATTGTGTATCCATCTACAATTGAGAGAGAGAGAGAGAGAGAGAACACAATTCATGAACAAAGTGAATATATTAACAAAGAGATAAAAAATTAAAAAGTACCAGACCAAAATTATAGAGCTAAAGAACAAAATAACTGAACTAAAAAAAAAAAAATTTCAACTGCAAACTAGATAAGCAGAAGAATGGATGAGTAAACTTAAGCATGTGTCCTGCAAAAAAATTCATTCAGAGGGGGCAAAAAAGAAAGAAGAAAAAAATTTAGGGAATTATGAGACACCATCAAGTAGATCAGTATACCCATTATGGGAGTCCAAAGAGAAGAAAAGAACAAAAAGTTTATTCAAAGATATAATGGCTGAAACCTTCCCAAATACAGGGAAGCAAATGGACATCCAGATCTGAGAAACTCCCAAAACACTAAATAAAATTTACCTAAAGACATGCACACTATGACACAAATAATCAAATTGTCAAAAATTAGCCAGGTGTGGTAGTGCATACCTGTAATCCCAAAGGCTCAGGAGACTGAGGCAGGAGGAACACAAATTCAAAAACAACTTCATCAACTTAAAGAGGCCCTGAGCAATTTAGGAATACCCTGCCTTAAAATTAAGAATAAAATAAAAAGGGCTGGGGATATAGGTCAGTGGTTTAGTGCCCTTGGATTCAATCCCTGGTACAAAAAAAAATTTAAGTAAAAAAATCAAATACTTTTGAAAGAATTGTAAAGTTCTGGACTTGTATCCAGAACATATAGTCTCACGAGTCAATAATAAAAAGGACGAATTATCCACTTTAAAACAGGCAAAAAAAAAAAATCGAAGCGATTCTTTTGAAAAAGATATACAAATGGACAATAATTTAGGAAACAATATAATAACCACCAAGTGATGAGTGGATATGGCACACCATACAGTGGGACATTATTCCACAATAAAAATGAAGTACTGATCATGCTACAACATGAATGCCTCTGGAAAACACTATGTCAAGTGAACAAGCTTATCACATATTGTATGATTCAATCCATGTGAAATATTTACAATGTGAAAATACATAGAAACAGAAAGTAGGTTAGTGGTTGCCAAAGACTGGAAATGAGCCTGGGAATGGGAAGTGACTACAAATGGGCATAGAGTTTCTTCTTCTTGGGGTTGATGAAAATGTTCTAAAATTGGTTGTGGTAAAGGTTATACAGCCTTGAGAGTACACTAAAGAAAACACTGACTGTAAACTTTATTAAATAGATGAATTTCAAGGTATGTTAAGTAAATAGCAACAAAGTTAGAAAAAATAAAAGGATAGAAAATGATATACCAGGCCAACAAATCAAGAGACAGCTGGGGTCACTTGTAATATCAGATAGATAATTTCATACTTCACAGTTTGGAACAAGGAAGATTACCATGTACAAAGAGGGAGATTACTTAAACAGGGACAATCCACCAAGAAGATATAATACTGAGTAAAGCAAAACTAACAGAAATATTCAGGAAAATTAGACAAAGCCATAATTACACTCCTCTCAGTGATAAAATAGAGCTAATAGGCAGAAAAATCAGCAACTACATAGAAACACTGGATAATACCATCAACCAACTGGATCTAATTGACATTTGTAGAAAATTCCACCCAATAACAGCAGAATACACATGAGATGTTCATGGAAACAGAAGATATCCTGGATCATAAACCAAACCTTTGCAAACTTTAATGAATTAAAATCATACAGAGTATGTTTCTCTTTTGGAGAGTTTAATGGAATTCAAATCAATAATAGATAAGAAGAAAATCTCCAAACATTTAGAACTTAAACAACACTTCTAGGTAATTCAGGGGTCAAAAGAATGTAAAGGGCATAAATAATACCCCCAAAAGATACTTGACATCATTAGACATAAGTAAATGAAAACTAAACCATGAAATAATATTACACTTTCATTAAAATGAACCACCATTTGACCCAGTTATCACATGCCTCACTATATACATAAAAGACTTAAAATCAGCATACTACAGTGACACAGTCACATCAAGGTTGACAGCATCTCAATACACAATAGCTAAGCTGTGGAACCAACTTAGGTGTCCTATATATGTAATGGAATATCACTCAGCCATAAAAAAATAATGACTCTGTGACATTTGCTAGAAAATGGATGGATCTGGAGACTACCATGCTAAGTGAAATAAGCCAATCCCAAAAAAAACAAAGGTCAAATGTACTTTCTGATATGTGGATTCGAACACACAAGAGGGGTAGGGGAAAAATAAAAGTTCAGTAGATTAGACAAAAGAAAATGAAGGGAAGGGAGGGGGACAGGAAATTGGAAAGTCAGTGGAATAAATCGGACTTCACTTTCTTTCGATCATATATAAATGAACCACAGTGAATCTCCACATCATGTGCCTCCATAAGACTGGGATCCTAATTAGAATAAGAATGTACTCCATGTTTGTATAAATTTGTTCTTTTTAGTTATACATGACAGTACTCTATTGTCATGTATAACTAAAAAGAACAAATTTTAAAAATAAAAATAAATGTTTAAAAATTTTAAAAAGTATTCGGACAATCCCAATTTTGCTGGGAATGCAAGATGGTACGACTCTAAGAAATAGTTGGGCAGTTTCTTTTCAAGATAAACATATTCTTGCTGTATTACTCAGCAATTCACTCCTAGTTATTTTTTAGAGAAATAAAAACTTCTTATCACCCAAATATCTGCACATGCATGTTCACATTGGTTCTATTCATAATTGCTCAAAACTGGACAGTGCTATCTGTAATGCCTCCAGGGGAGGGGAAAATTAACCACATCTCCAATTTCTATAATCCTGTGTCCAACAGCCAGAGTCAAGGGCAACACAATATTTGGCTTATGTGTGGCACAAGGCCTAGTTTCCAGGAGGCTGCTGTCCAGCCACAAGCCCCCAGGGCTGGTCAGTCCATTGGTGTTCGCAGACCTGGCTGGAGGCTATTTGTACATAATGGCTTATACATACTGAGATGTCTCAGGAAGGGTTCCCAAGACACTGGAGACAGAGGTTGGAACAAAAGAAACTCACTTTTTAAATAAGATACCATTTGTCTACTCAAAAATAGTGAACAAGCAAAAATTTAAAAAATTATTTAAAACTAGAAACAATTCAAATATTCTTCAATGAATAGATGGATAAATACACTCTGCTACTTCCATACCTTGGAATACTACTCTGCAATCAAGAAGAATGAACTACTGTTACATTGTTACATTGAGTAACTGGGGTGGATTTCAAAGGCATCATGCTGAGTGAAAGAAGGTAATCTGAAAAGATCACATACTGTATGATTCTGTGGATAGAACATTCTCAAAAAGATAAACCTACAGTGATGGAGAGCAGATCGCTGGTTGCCAGGTGTTAAGAGCAGGGAAGGGGAGACTACAGAGAACTAGCATAAGGGAATTCTTTGGGGGTGATGGAGTTGTTCTGTATGTGGATTATGGAGTTGGCTACACACATATGGGAGAACAGAAGGCCAAGAGTTGTCCACCAGTTTGGAAGAATGAGCTCACAAGACTTCTTCTGTAACTCTAGTAATATTGGCCTATTGGCTCAAGGAAAAAAAAAACTTGGAACAGAAGAACATACAGCCAAGAAAACAATCATACATATATAACAATGTGGGGCTGCAGTGGTAGCTCAGTGGTACAGCACTTGCCTAGCATGTGTAAGGCACTGGGTTTGATCCGCAGCACCATGTAAAAATAAAAAATAAAATAAAATTTCAAATATATGTATATATATGAAAATGTGATGTCACAAAAGATCAGTTACAAGTTAGGAGAGAAATTTGAATATTCTGTAAATGGTAGGTAGGGTGAGGAAGGAGGAGCAAAAAGACCTAGGAGAGGTACATAGAATAATTCAGCTTTATAGTATGAATATTCCTCAAAAAACTTGTAATTTAACCCAGCTATTCCACTCCTGTTTATACCCAAAGAACTTAAATCAGCATACTACAGTGACACAGCCACATCAATGTTGATAGCAGCTCAATTCACAATAGCTAAGCTGTGGAACCAACCTAGGTGCCCTTGAACAGATGAACAAATAAAGAAAATGTGGTATATTTACACAATAGAATATTACTCAACCATAAAAAAATGACTTTATGACATTTGCTGGAAAATTAATGGATCTGGAGACTACCATGCTAAATGAAATAAGCCAATCCCCAAAACCAAAGGTCAAATATTCTCTCTGATATGCAGATGCTAACACACAACAGGGGGAGAAGGGAAGAATAGAAGTTCAGTGGATTAGACAAAGGAATGAAGAGAAGAGAGAAGGAATGGGAATAGGAAAGACAGTGGAATGAATCAGACATAACTTTCCTATATGTGTGTATTAATAGACCATAGTGAAACTCTACATCATGTACAACCACAAGAATGGGATCCTAATTAGGATATACTATACTCTATATATGTACAATATGTCAAAATACACTCTATTGTCATGTGTACCTAAAAAGAACAAATAAAAATTCAACTTTATTTGCAATATTTATTATTATTATTCTTTATTTTTTTTANGCTCTCCATTTGTGTACAATGAATTGAAATGCATTCTGCTGTCATGTACAACTAAGTAGAATAAAAACTTTAAAAACAAAAAAAAAAGCCATTCTATTCCCATCACACGAGTAGGAAAGCCGCCCTGTGGGAAGGAGCCCTTTTAGACCTTGTGCTTTGATGACCATGATCCTTTGCTGCAGGTCAATGAAGGGCTGGATCAGGCAGAGGCGGGGCTCCTGCTTCTGACTCAGGCAAATGCCGTTGTGATTCACAACCATCCAGCTCCGGTCATACAGCAGCCCGTGGTTGCCTACAGGCCACTTGGTCACCTAAACAAAAGGTAGGAGTATTTTAGACCAAGGCAAAACTGATCTTCACATTATTGAACAGGGGCTGCACAAATCCAGATGGACTTCATGAATTCAGCACATATTCTCAAAGGAAGAAAGAGAGGAGGAGGAGAAAGTGGAGGAAGAGAACAAGGCAAATGGAGGCAGCAGGGAGCGAGATTTCCCTTCAAAATACAAATTATACCTACTGCCCAGATCTTGATGTCTAATACTATTCTCCAACAGAGAGAACTGGGTGAAGAAATGGTCATTCTAGGACCAGGTCAGGTCAGTTTGGAGGAATGAGATGTTAAGACTCATTCTGTAACTCTAGTCTTATAGGCCTATTGGTTCATGGAAAAATAAATTTCTACTGAGTCTCCATATCCTCATCTGTAAAATGGGACACCAATGCCTGCCTGGGCCATCTTTTTGCTTATCCTAGAGAACAAAACTCATCTATGAAAACAGATCCCTCATTGGTAAGGGGAACACGGAGTCCTCACCTGCGTTCATTCAGGAAGAAGTGAATTTGCTGGTTTATGATCTTAGCCTGGAGGCCAGGCCCTTATGGGACCACTCTGAAACACAGGCCAACAAACAGCCCTGACCTTGGTATGTCAAATGAGGAGCCAGAGAGCCTGTCATCCCAGAGGCTTAGGAGTCTGGAATATTTGCCTGGAACTTGAGACACACATGGAGATTATAGAAAGAGAGCCTCAGATTGGCCATACCAGGAGAAATGGCTTCTTGGAAACCAGGGCTAGTTGCCAGACAAGGGAAGACTCCTGTCCCCCAGGTGCAAAGAGGGCCCAGCCAATATGTTTGCAGATATAACATATGTTGTCCTTCAATATCTGTGGGGGATTGGTTCCATGACTCCCCACATAGACACAAAATCTGTGGATGCTCAAACCCCTTGATTAGTGGTACAGTATTTGCAGATAACCTGCAAAAATTCTCCCATGCACTTTCACACTCCAGGTTATTGGTACTACCTAGCACAATATAATTGTTATGTGCTGTTGTTTAGGAAATGATGACAAGGAAAAAGAAAGTCTATATACGCTAATGACAGATGCATTTAAAATAATTTGTTTTGATTTGAAGTTGATTGAATCAACAGATGCAGAACCATAGATAGATACAGAAGGCTGGTACAGTTTTCCTGTAGGAAGCTCTGAGCAGAACAAATCTCAGAGCATGGACCCAAAGGTCAGCAGACCCATGTTCAAATCCTTGCTCTGTCATTTGTTTACAGGTGACCTGAACAGAGTGCTGAACCTTAATCCATTCATGAACTACATCTATGGAATAGGGATAATGTCACCCTTCACCTCGTGTGGCTGCTTTAAGGATCAAATAAAACGAAGCATGTTAAGTGCTTCAGCAAGGAGCTAGCACGTGCATTCAAGGAAAGTGACAGCTATAATGACTAACAGGTGTGTGCCACTCAGAAACAGGGTCATCCCAGGGTCCCCATGAGCAGAATCATGTTCAGAAGTCAGCCTGTAGGTAGAGAGGCAGAACGAGAATGAGAACAGCGTTTCATACGACAACGCTGACATAGTACTTTGATTTCTGCATGCTTTTCTTCACCTGCTACATCTTTTCTTCAATTTATCCCCCTCAAAAAAAATCCCATAGAGGAAGCAAAGAGAAGCAGTTTCTGTGCTGCAGCGAAAGCTCTTACCTCAAAGGCAGCACAGGACTTGATGGGGTAGAGGTAAAGGTTGGTGACAACGCGTGGCCCATGGTCCCCATGCAGGGCACCTGCAGCTTTTTCCAAAGACAGCTGCTGGCTTCTGGTGGCCTCACTTTGTGGTGGATGCAAACACATGGCATTGGAACCTGGATGAGAGTCAGGGCAAACCCCAGAGCCTGTGCCGATGTCATTCTGAGGCAGGACATGTCTGTCTGTGACAGCAGGCATGTCCTGGGCTTTGCCCTCTGCTGATGGGACTCCAGCTTCCCTGGGACCAGCCGGAAGCTGATCACTTGGTGAGCGCAGGCGGGTAGCTATGATGAACCTGAGAAAGGCCTGGGCGTCCTCAAGTGTAGACATGTATCCAAATGAAACCCTCACAGATCCTGTAGGCTGCCCATCTATGAGGTCGACGTCGTCTCCACAGACATGACCAGCCTGGAGTACAAGGGAGGTAAATCAGCCAGAGGGACTCACGCCTTCTGGATCAATCGGAAACAGTTTTGTAAAACAAATTTTGTCAATTTTAAAATTAACCCAGGAAAACAGACCTACTACACCAACATGCGCTGCATGTATGAGACACGGGGTTCAGCTCTGAATGCTCAGGGGCCAGCTTCCTGGACCCCATTTTGTTTAGCTGTGAACCAATACCAATCTCCAAAGGCCGTGAAAGAGCTTAGCAGAAATACTTCTTGTAAAGTGTTGAACCCAGAGCTGGCACAGTGCTGGCCACAGAGGGGTCAAAGAACAGACCAGAGTTTCACAAGCCCTGAGGGTTGGCTTCCCTGTAAAACCAAGGCTGAAGCAAAAGAAATACCTGCTGGCCAGCCCCTCAGTCCCTATGAGAACCAAAGAGAAGCCTACATCCCTGAGAGATGCCCCTTGACATGAACGAAAGACAGAGATGCTGTCCCTAAATGACTTAGGCCCAAGTCAACCTAAGTGTCCCCTCTAGGAGGGAGGAAAGAAGCAGAAAGATGTCCGTCTCTTAGCCCAGCTGCCTGGTACTGGTCACCGGTCAATGTAGCATATAAGGCTACACCTCCCAAGTGCTAATTCCAGTCCAGTCAGCCAAAGAGATGGGACCATGCCGTTCCACACAATCAAATGTTGCATCTACAACTGCATTTATTCTAAGCCTCTCTCTCCCTCTCTCCCCACCCCACCCTCTTTCTCTCCATCTCTTCCCCATCACTCCTTTTAAATAAAATCCAGTTTGTGGTTAGTTGGAATCTAGTACAAACAAATTCAGCAGCAATCAAAAGAAACTCAAAATTAGAAACCTCCAAAATAAATAAGGGCTCTTTGCCACTCAAACGATTCTACTCTTATGAAATGGTTCAAAACAGACTGCACCCTGAAGTGCAAAACCTTGGCCCAGGAGAGAAGGGAAGGCAGGGATTCTGAGAAACAAAGAATCCCTAGAGCCAGAGAAGAGTTCACGATTTGTAGAGAGGCTCACTCTAGCTAGGGGACTGTCCCCAAGGAACGCTGAACTAGTTAAGGGTGTGTCCTTGCACATGCCTCCTTAACAGCTCTCTCTGCCTTTAAATTTCTGCCCTCAAAGTAAAAAGTGAATCAGAAACTACTGCCATCAAGATAATATCTTGAAGTAGTTTCTACTCATTCACCTCCTTTTCTTTTGTATAGCCTCAGAATAGGCCCCAAGAAATCAAGCCAAAGAACTAGCCCCACCAGACACATGACCAGTCAAAGTGCAGCTGACCCCTCCCCACCACGTCGTCTCGGTGATCTGAGTCACAGCACTTGGGCCATGGCACTGACCTGAAGATGCTTCTTGACCTTCTCATTGCTTATCCCCAGGTGCCTCTGGCAGGCCCCAGTGTTGCAGAAGCAGCCAGTTCGCAGGTGGATGTTGTACAGGCTGGCCATTTTGTCTACCTGTGGATTAAACATGACACACAGCAGGTGTTACAGATGTCCAGTGGTACTCTAATTGCCTGGGAGAGTTTCAGGTCAGCATTTAGGGCCTTTCCCAATAATAAAACAATGATCTTGTTACTAAGGAAAAAAACTAAATAAACCCTCTAGCTTTGTTAGTTGATTTAAAAATCACTGATTTTTGAGGTCACATGACTGGGCAAGGGCAATACTTATGAGTCTCCCACCAGCTATGCTGTGGCTCCTCCTCTGACATGTGGGTTATGATGACCAACAGTTGCCTGCATCACTCTTCAGGGACCTGATGGCTACTTTTGTTGAAAACACTGACTCTTACTTGGGCCTACATGTGTCTGAGAAGTGACTGGAATGAAATGAAAAGACTTGACCTCTCTGTCTTCAGATTGTATCTGTCTCCTTTAGGGCCTTCATTTTTAGGTCAGATTCTATGTAGCTCTGCACATAGAACATTGTTGAACATTTCAGAAATGTCTTGTCCCAAAATACAACAGAGGGTTATAACTTGACCCAGACCTGCCTGGTCTCTCCCCTCTTATAGCTAAAGACACCTATTAGGTGCCATGACCTGAAACACCAGACTATGAAGGTAGTGAAGAGGTAGCCCTCAGGTTCCTGGAAGCTCTCCATCTATCCCCAGAAAAGACATGAGTATTCCTCCCTCTGTTAGCCTCCCTCTTCCTCATGGCTCCTATTCTATACCCAGAACCCTCAATCCCTTGGTGCTAAGATGCTGATTTATGAGTAAAACTCCCTCTTCTCCATTTTTGGCTACTGAATAAAACCTTTCTTTCCCCCCAACACTTCTCCCTCAGACATTGATTTTTCAGTGGGATGAGCCCCTGGACCTGGATTCAGTAATAGTCTGAGACTGGAAGTTTGCTCTAAAATGGCATGTTCTATGACAGGTTTATTAAAGATTTGATAAATGTTTGGAAATAAAGGTTCAGCCAGTCAAATTACAGAAATATGCTTGAGAAAAGTGAAAATATCAAATTCAGGCAAAATTCCATGAGCCCAGATGTTTCCAGCAAAGTTCACAAGAATAACACTTTGGCGCCACTGGGCAGCTCCTTGGCATCAGCTGCCACAGGGTCTGATCACAGAGCCAGCCCCAGCAAGGTGCCATTCCCAGTAGCACCACCTGGGCTCTCAATCAATCTGGAAATCATTGTGTCATATGCATATCCTTTTCATGTTTCTCAAACTTTGGGTTCAACCGGAATAGTCGCTCAGTCTGAGCTGGGAACTCAGAAGTTCCCAAGTCTCTTCTGATCTCTAAAGACTCTGGAAGGTGGTTCACATTCACTTGAGCCCACAGGAATGTTTGTGCCGACTCTTTGGCTGTGAGTCAAGGACTCTACTCCCTTGGGGCACCCTGTGTGGGTCCTCAGCCCAGGTAGGTCAGGCTGAATTCAGGGAGAGAGTCATCTAACTACATTCAAGGAAACAAAGACATCTTACC
This sequence comes from Marmota marmota marmota, assembly GCF_001458135.2. Classification (NCBI taxonomy): domain Eukaryota; kingdom Metazoa; phylum Chordata; class Mammalia; order Rodentia; family Sciuridae; genus Marmota; species Marmota marmota. The sequence continues at coordinate 29,819,429 of NW_025999990.1, forward strand.
CACATGGGTAAGCCTTTGAACGTCACATACCAAGTGTCCAGAGGCAGCCACAAGGAACATAGTGTCCCCTGCAGACCACCAGTCACCATAGTCAGACTGGCTCTTGGCTGAGCAACCGTGCCTCCCATAGTCCCTTGTCAAGCTCATGATGTGTTCGCTCTGCCATCTCCCCTGGTCTGTCAGAGTGAGAAGAAGCCATCTCATTTTCTGGATTGAACCTGAAGGTCCTTGGAGAACAACTCTGTCCCTTCACCCTTGACTACTAGTGACGTCCTGGAGGTCTCTGCACTGTGAGGTGAGACTTGGCAGAACTTCTGGGTCCAGCCAGCTCCTTCTTCAGTGTCCAGTCTCCATTCACAGAACACCATCTAGGGAAGCCCCGCCCCTCTCCCAGACCAGCTGTATCAGAAAGGACAATAGAAGCCCCCAGTGGCCATCCCTCCTCTCCCATATTCACTGTTCTGGTTAGCATTGCTGTAAAACAAGCCACTCAAACTTGGTAGAATGAGACAAAAACCACTGTATTGTGCTCATAGTGACAGTGGGTCAGGAATTCAGATTGCTCACAGAGGAGGCTTCTCTCTGTTCCATATCTCAAGTCCTAACTGGGAACTCAAAGTCTAAGGCTTGACATGATCTGAAGACCCATTTATTTACTCATTTGGGTGTCTGATTACAATGCTGGAAGGGATCAAAATTTAGGGCGGACAACCATAGTGGCTGGGCGTGGCCTCTCCATTTGGTTTACCTCCCTCCAGCATGGCAACCTCAGGGGACAAGATGGCAGCTTACATGGTAACTCAGAGCTCCATAACTGAGTGCAACAAAACATGCCATCACCTTTTCTGACCTAGCCTTAAAAGCCACACAGGGTCCCCTGTGTCATATTCTATTAGTTACAAGTGATTCACAAACTGGCTCAGATACAAGGGAAGAAATATTGGCCCCAGCCTTCCATGGAAGGAGTGTCAAGGTCACCTGGCAGAAGGATGTGGAGGGAAGACATTACTGCAACCATGCTTACACTCTGTCCCAATTTCCCACTTATGAGTCAGTCTCCTCCTGCCTTCATCCGTAGGGAATTTCACCCAGGCCCAGCCAGGTGTAGGAGGCTGATCACAGAGGCAGGATGAGCATAGGGAGGGGTGGGAATAAGCCCAAGTGCAATGCACAGAAGCATCCCAGCCAGGAGGCTTGGTGTTCAATGTTCACTGAGCCCTTACTTTATCCCAGATCCTGTAGTAAGTGATGTGTATATATTACATCTCATTTCACCCTCATAACCACAATATGAGCAAGGCATATTGTCATCCTCGTTTCTTAGAGTCTTAGAAAGCTTAAGACAATTTACCCAAGATCACAGAGCTAGCAAGAAGTGGTCAGAATCTGATCCCATGTCTTAGTCACCATACACAGTAAGGACCCCCACCAGTGGGGAGAACAAAATTAGGAGATCCGGAAATTGAAAACAAGAACTCAAAGACTTCACATAGAAGGTTAAATTCTTTCACTTAGCCCCAGAAAAAGAGATAACCAAACCCAACCATGATGCCATCTGATCTTTCTGAAGGCTATCAAAATCCCTGTGGAATTCCCATACTGTGAAGCTTCCTTAGCCCAGGGTAACCATAACTGGAGTTTCCTGAACCACTGCAGGTGGCTACACCCCAGTTGTGAAGTTCACGGGGTGCTTTCCCCTATCAATGCTCAAAGGAAAAGACTGGCCCTGTGCCTAACCTCAGGGAGTGAGCACCCCTCTGTTCACTCAGTCTGGTGACGCCTCCTCTTTAAGTCTTCTCCTCCAGCGACACCTGCCATGGGACACATCATGGTCACCCATTGCCCTCTCTCAGTCCCTCAGGAAATACAAATTTACTTTAAATTCAAGAGTAAAATTTATTTTACCAATTACCTAGAATAACATATTTAAGAATATGCATTTTCTTGATGCATATTCTACCCCAACATACACAGGCAAAGCATTTAAAATTACATGCTTCACGGTGGTGCTGGGCTGGTTTTGTGGCAGGTGAGAGAGCTGAGGGCCATGGGAGTGGGGAGTTTGCACTGTCAAATTACTCAAGAGACACCTGGGGTTGTAGAGTGTCTTCTCTAAATGTTAATGGGGAGCAGCATCCCCCAGAAGAATAGTTCCCTTTGTGTTCTTTATAAAGTTTGTGGCTCTTTAGAAGAGCAGGGGCAGAGGTTCCTTTGGAAATGGACTTTTATGTTTTTGTTTCTGAGACAGGGCCTCCTTATGTTGGCTAGGCAGATCCCAAACTCCTGGGTTCAAGGGATTCTCCTGCCTCAGCCTCTTGAGTACCTGGGAATACAGGCATGCACCACACTGGTTGGCTAGGAAATGGATTTTGTTTGGGATATTTGAAATTTATCAAAGGTGCATAGGGATTGTGGCTTTCAGGGGAAGATAAATACTTTCTTCTAAACTTATGATCAAATGGACCCCAACTCAAATACTTCCCAACCTGCTAAGCACAGTTTCCATTTTTTTAATGAGAAAATACATGCAGAGTAGGCAGAAAATCTTTAGCCAACTCACCAAACCTTTGAACTCATCATATGCAAAAAATAGGCAGAAATAAGGGCTTCTGTGAGTTTAAAAAAAAAAAGTGAATCATTTTTATGTCTCATAAAAAAAAACTCTGAATTTCAAATAACACACCAATAAATGCTGTTGAATCTCATGTATCATGGAGTACCAATCAGTCTGTGCATGAAATACCTCAGCTGGGGTATTTTGTCCCTAGTACTTTTCTGTCTAGATTACTTTAGGGTGTCTTCCCTTGCTGCCAAGCTGTCACCTGTACCCTGCCATTGCCAATGCTATCAGAAGAATCAGCCTCTCTCTTTCCAATTTGAAACTTTCAACCATGCCTGAGTAAAGAGGGCTGAAAAAAATACATAGCCAAGCTTGTTCTGAGTGTAAGTGAGCATTAAGAAGCCTCTGAATGAGAGCCAGGTGGCTCTTGCAACAGCACCTGAATTTTGTCACCATGTTTCCGGGACACAGAGGCTTTGACTGCAAATTCCAGGGCTCAGAAAGGCTCCCAAGTTCCAGGAAGAGCAATTCTGTTGGAAGAGGGTCAGCAGGATGAAAAGAAAACTCACCTGGGAGTAACCAATGACGTTCCCATTGTCATCCAGTACATTAAAATTGATGAGGGGACCCTGAACGTCAGGGCTGCTGAAATCCGAGTCTCTGTAAATCCGCACCACAGGGGCTCCATTGGGGTAGTGGAGAGAGGACAGGGCTGTATAGGTGTACTGAGCCAACGTGAAGGTGTGCTGCCTGATGTTCTCCATGCCACCTCAAAACAAAGGTGAAATGCCGAGTGTCAGGAATTCTACGTGAAAGGCCCTCTCATTTTTAAGAAAACAAGATCCTTACAACTGATCAACCTGGTCCTCATAGTAATAATTTTAAGTACTTGTAAGTATGGTAGGATATTGCCTTTATAACAAAGGTTTAGGTCTTTGGGACTAAAAATTAGTTTGACATTGCTGTTTCTGTAGAATTTTTCCATAGGAATTCTGTTGTACCTCTTATTTAAATATATATGTATTTTAAATATGTATGTACATGTACATATACACACATGTATACATATATATGCATACTTAATGGAACTTGAACATGTAGATAATTTATACTCTTTGGTAGCAGATTGGGGAAATGTATGTTTTCTTTAAATATCATTTTTTGTTGTTTGTGCCTGCTAATGTTTAAATCATTTTAATTATACAAAGCAATGAAGAGTACATGCTTCAACACGAACAGACCTTGAAAACATGCTAAGTGGAATAAGCTAGACACAAAAGGAAAAATATTGTGTTATTCCTTTCACATAAAATATCTACAAGGCAAGACAGAAAGGCCATCAGGGGTCACCAGGGGCTGGGAAGAGAAAGGGATGAGCAGCTATTGATTCAGGGGTAGTTTCAGTCTGGGGTAGTGAAAAGATTCTGGATGTGGGTAGTGGCAATTAATGCACAGCAATGTGAAGGTCCTTAAAACTGCTGAGTTACATGCTTAAAATGGTCTAAATGGAAATTTTTATTTTATGTATATTTCACCACCATTGTTTGAAAAAGCAATTGAGTAGGAAAATAAAAAAGCAAAGTTTGCCATATTAGGGACTGATATTATCAAACTTTTGACTTTAAAGGCACCCCTGCCACCTGTGATTTCAGTGTCCTATTGATACCTTTCCTTGGAAAGTGGTTTTTCTATGCCCATCTTTACCAGCTCCTCCCTTGGTCCTGGATGAGGCCCACTTACTCCTTACACCTCCATCAGGGCAGCCCTCCCTTCCATGAATCCCATCTGCCCCAGGGTTGGGCTGAGGCTGAGGACCTGGAGAGTCCTAGTAGTATGACAGGACAGAGGGAGGAAGGGCTGCCTAACTGCTAAGTCACAGTCCCACTCTGAATGGACGGCACAGGCAGCACGTCCAATTCTGGATACTCAGCCTCTCAAGGAGTGGCCAGGAGCACAGCACCATGAGTGAGCCATGCTGACTAGATAAGTCTTCTTCCGGGCGTGGACCTTTGTGTCATCCCTGTGAGATGGGAAAAGGCATCTGTCTGTGTACCAGCCTCTGGGGAGCAGCCCCACCTGTCCACACCCCTGAGTACTTATCAGGAAAGAAGATGCACATTGTACAAAAGCTGGTGACAGAGACAGTGATTGGGGTTTGGAGTTATGTATGACCTGCGTTTAAATCCTATCCTCCCAGTTCCCAGCTCCCCAGCCTGGGAAGATGTTTAACCTCTCTGACCCTCCACTCTTCTGTGGATGAGACAGCCTTGTCATCAGCTCCTGGGGGGGGGGGGCTGTGGAGAGGATCCAGCAGGACAACAGCTGAATGAAACCTCAGGATCTATAACCATTTCCAGTTCAGAGAATGAGGACAGTACCTCCATTTCTGTGCAGCTATTAATCTTCTGATTTGAAATGTCTCCCACCTGCTAAAATGTTCTTTTAGCTGGCAAAGCAAAACAACCCCCCAAAACCCTTCTCATTCCCTTTCTTTCAGAAGTTGTTTTGAAGATATTTAGAGTCATATTTAACTGCATTCAATGTCCAGCTACTATGTATTACTTACTTCCATTGATATTGTCTCCTTTGCAGGAACCACACCCGTGCCAGGAATCCCTCAAGACCACAAGCAATTCCATACAGATAAAATGTCCACTGACCTGTGAGGCGCTCCAGGGCATCAAATCCATGTTTTAGTGCTATGATGTCAAGGAATGAAATGGTGCCATCTTCAAACCTATAACCATGGGGTGAGGGGAAGAAGATCAAGCTGTGGCCAACAGACTCTATGTGAATTGTGAGGTATGTAGCCAGGGTTTGACTTTAGCCAGAGTGATATCTATTAATAGCTTGCCTTTGACACTACTTTTCCCATCTGAAGAGGGGCTTTGCTCACCAAGAGCCAAGCTGTCTCTAGCCCTGATTGGCTCTTCAGCTTTCTCCAACTACTTCAAACTTCCTAGGGCAGGCTGGCAGTTGTCATAAAAGTCCCTAAAAGATATTCACCATCTTGAGATGCTAAGGAGACAAAAGATGCTTTGCTGCCCCCAAGAAGAATTTGGACTTGACTTTGAATTTGAAATAACTGCCCTTGAAATATCTTGAAATAATGCCATCTGACCACAAGAGGGCACCACTGACAAGATGCCAATTCAGAATGATCATCGAAGCAGCTGAGAGATTCTTTAGGAGCCTATGGTTCCAAAGCATATGAACCACGGGTTTGGGTTAAAAATTGCAAAGCTTTTATTTATACAGTATATACATAATTTCTTGGTAACCAAATTATTTGTTATGTTTGAATTTCTTAATTATTAATTTCATCAGAATTTTCATTGAATCTTTATAGTCTCCTACTGTGTATCAGGCCCTGTTCTAGCTGCTAAGGATATAGCAGTGAACAATGTAGGTGAGATCCCTGCCATTCCAGCCTCACATTCTATGAAACAAGGAATAAAACCCAGCAAATACACACAGAACATGGCAGGGGGTGGTAAGTGCCATGAAGATGCATAAGCAGAAGTGCTGGTGGCTACATTAATCCAGGTCTCAAGGTAAGTCCTATCTGAGGAAGCTCATTTAATCAGAGACCAAATGAAGTCAGGAGCAAGGGAAAGAATTCAATTTTGGTTTTTGTTTGTTTGTCTTTATTGTATTTTGTATGGGGGACTGAACCCGGGATGCTCAACTACTGAGCTACATTCCCAGCCCTTTTTTATATTTTATTTAGAGACAAGGTCTCACTTAGGACCTTACTAAGTTGCTGAGGATGGCTTTCAACTTGAGATCCTCCTATCTCATCCTCCCAAGCCACTGACTTACAGGCGTGAGCCACCATGCCCAGCAGACAGAAGGTTTAGTTAGCATCTAGTGGCAACCTCAACTAGCAGGGTGATTAGTTCCCTATCCCAACTCCATGGTGTCCCCTGCTGCTAGACCAGCAGAACCTTGGGTCAGGGGACATTTTCACCTCTTACACATTTGGCCTATCAGTACCTCGCCATCACCATCTGGGAGAATCCTGGCCATGACCCATACCTCCTGCCCTAACGCCTGAGGAAGAAGCACAAGCCAACAAAGCTAGGCAAGGCCTTGCCCTCTGAGGGTCAGTGACAGCCAGCCCTCAAACTCTCTCGGTGACTCACTCTTTGTGGGGGCTCACGGAGGCTCCAACCCCTGCAGTGCAGGCCTGGGGACCTCTGGCTCAGTTCATTTTTCCTGCTAACCAGATCTGACCCAAGCTGCTGTTGACTGGGTGCACTCTTGTTCCTTAAGGTGTTTTCTGTCAAGATCATTGTTGCAATTTGCTGCCACCGTTTGTGGGTGCTACGGAATCACAATCTGGCCCATGACCTCTTTATTTCCCTGTGGGCCTGTTCACCTCTATGAAAGGTTAGTACTATGGTTAGTACTATGAAGAAGCCTACACACAGGGGCAGAGGTCACCATGAAGCCTGTGGCACACTCCAGTGACCTCTACCTCCCAGATCTGAGCCTTGCCACCAGCCTATCCCTGCCAACAATGTCTAACTCCCCTGACCCCGTGGCTTGAACAATCCCAAGGCTGCATGTGCCAGACCTGCCTTGGAGACTCCACCAGCCACCCCCATGGCAAAGTTACCTTTCAGTCACCGACTGCCTTGGGATGTAAAAGTCCTCTCCTGCAAGGTAGGCAGCGGCAGTCCCTCCTCCAAAGTAGTTCTTCCTCAGGAGAGGAGCCACACGATTATTGACCAGCAGAGCACCCAGGCCAGTGGGGAATCCAAAGATCTTATAGAAGGAGATGGGGACAAAGTCGGCCTGATGAGCCGACAGGTCCAAAGGTGAGGTGGTCACATAGGAGGCTGCATCCAGCAGCACAAACCACTTCCCAGGCACGCTCACGGGGCTCATCCGCCCCGACTTGACCTCTCCTATCCAGGACAGCGGGTATCTGGTTCCTGAATAGTTACTCTGAGCTGGGTAACAAAAGAGATGCAGAAGCTGGCAGTTTGGATCACAGGCCACAGCACCCTGTTCCTTGGCTGACCACATATCCTCTGGACTGACCGCGGTGGATGTGGCATTCATAGCCATGACCACATTCCTTATTCCTACTACGGAGGTGTGACTGTCGGTGAGGTAACAGAACTGACTTCCGCTGCTGTCTGGGCTCTGAGACACCCATGGAAAGGCCTCGGCCACCAGTTTGAGAGCAGCTGTGCTCCCAGCAGTAAAGATCACGCTGTACTCCTCTGGCGTGGTGTGGAAGTGGGCCAGGACCCTGCAAGAAAGAGCATCATGCAGAGCCTTGGTCTCAGCTCCAGCGCTGAATGATTGAAGGTTGTTTTCTTTCTTTTTTGGCACCGGGGGATTGAATCCAGGGGCACTCAACCACTGAGTCACATTCCCCACCCCTCTCTGTGTGTGTCTGTGTATATGTGTTTTATTTAGAGGCAAGGCCTCGCTAAGTTGCTGAGGCTGGCTTTGAACTCCTGATCCTCTTGCCTCAGGCTCCCGAGCTGCTAGGATTACAGGAGCATACCACCAGACCTGACTATGTTGTTTTCTTTCTGCTGAAAGGACATCTCTACTTGAAAAGCTAGAGAAAAATCCCGATAGGCTTAGCCACATTGTGAAATTAGGGTGGGGGGCTGAGAAAGCCATGGGAGAGATCAGGCTCAAATCCACAATCACAAATCCCATCTTCAACCTGAATGACAAAAATCAACAATGACCTAAATGTTGGTTGAAAAGCCCTTCTACTTGACACTTCTTCCCTAGTTCTGTCACAAGTTTTAAGTCATCAGCTTATTTCACATAGCTTTTAATACTGACAACCTGATTGCAAAAACTGTATTAGTTTCAAATTTGAAATAACAAGAAATTGTGTCAATCCAAGTAACTTTAGGGACCACCTGGAAATTATTTTCCAGAAACCAATTATGTGGAAAAGTACAATGCGCTGTTTAATATGCAAATACTAGTACAATGAGCTGTTTAATATGCAAATACTATTCCTATGGTGGGGTACCATAGGAATAAAACAGATGCCTAATAAAACATGAAAAGTGGAGCAGTGCTTTTCTTCTTTCTGAGAACAAGACCTCAGAACCTGGTTCACTCCTTGGCACTCTGACACATGCTCAGAGGCACATCAAACAGCTATATGACCTCAAAGCCACATACCTGTGTTTCGTCTGCCCCATTCTACATTTAATGCATTCTTGCTTTCCTGTCCTCTGACCCCGGACTATGTTGTCATGAGTGCATCGCTTCTTAGCTAAGTGTGATCTTCCTGAAACCCATTCAGAGCTTTTTCGGGATTAAGGCAGGTTCTAGGAAGGAAGTGTGTCCACCAAGGTGGTCAGCTCAGGCTGGTGTCCCTGTTGCTCACCTGTAGCGCACATGCTCCACAGTGTCATGGGTGAGCTTGCTGATGGTATTCTGGCTGTGAGGATTACCTGGCAGGTTGCAAAGACAAAGCCTTAGAGTTACTACCATGATCTCTCCTTTTATGTCCCTTCAAAACCCTGACCCTCTACTTCTTAAAGGTCGAAGCATAAAAGACCCATATGACCCAGAAATTCCACTCCTAGGAATCTACCCAAAAGAAATAAAAACTTATGTTCACACACAGACTTGCACATGGATGTTCATAGCAGCTCTATAAGGCTGAATTCTGGAAATAACATAAATGTCCATTAACTAGTGAACAGACAGACAAAATACAGTACCTCCCCACAAAGGACAATTCTTTTGCAATAAAAAGGAATATAAGAGGTTGTGAGGGGAATGGGAAAATAAACAAGGAGAGATATGAATTACAGTGGATGGGGTAGAGAGAGAAGATGGGAGGGGAGGGAGGGGGGATGGTAGAGGATAGGAAAGGTAGCAGAATACAACAGTTACTAATAGGGCATTATGTAAAAATGTGGATGTGTAACCGATGTGATTCTGCAATCTGTATTTGGGGTAAAATTGGGAGTTCATAACCAACTTGAAGCTAATGTATGAAATATGATATGTCAAGAGCTTTATAATGTTTTGAACAACCAATAAAAAAAATTAAAAAAAAAATAAAAAGGAACAAATTACTATGTCATGAATGAACTTCAAAAGCATGCTAAGTGAAAGGTTCCAGATACGAGAGCCCACTTGTTGCATGATTCCATGGACCATGATTCCATAGACCACATGAAAGATCTAGCAAAGCAACTGTATAGAGATACTGAAAGTGGTAGATTATGGGTTGCCTGGGCTAGGAGTGGCAACAAAGATTAACTGTCAATGGGTGTGGAGAATCTCAGGGTGGGGTGGGAAGAAAATGTTCCAGCTGATGCGCAATGGTTGCAATCACTCAATCAAAATGCTAAAAATCGTTGACTTGTATAGATGAAGTTTGGGTTATGTAAAATATAACTCAATAAAGCCATTTAAACAAATAAAACAAAACCCTTCTCTTACTTGTAAAATAAGTTGGGACCCAGGAAGAGGGTTTGGGAGCTAGCAGTCAGCTCAGAGGTAGCTGGCCAGGTTCCGCAAGAGGTGGCCAGAGGCACAACCTCAGGAGCCTGCCCTCTCCTCCAAGCATAATCACACCATGACACCATTTATTAGTCCCCATTTGGTGCCCTGCCATTCCCACCCCTGCTGCTGGCACTGTCCTTGCATAAGTGCACCACCCTGGATACATAAAAGGGCCAGCACATGTCCCCTCATCCTCCCACTCCCAAAACTTAAGGCTCTCCCAAATTCACCCTTCTCTTTGATGGATTCTAGTCTTCCCCCCCCCCCTTTGTATCCTCCTTGTGTGTCCCAGAGTATTGGAATCTCCCTCAAAACTTGGTTCTCAGACATGAATCCAGATGTCTGAAAGGCCTGACATATAGGGGCTGGGGACCATCATCTCAGAAGGTGCAGGACAGTGTGTGCACAGCCTTAGTTTGTGTTTCGTTTGTTTTTCCCCTAGACCACACTGAAGGGTCACACTGGATTTATGGCTACTGAAGCAATCAGACTCACCTTGGTTTTTAGCCCTGCATCATTAGGACACCCTGAATCTCTCTGCAGCCATCTTGTAGGCTTACATGTTTCCCATAGTTGTAGCTCTTGTAAAGGTTACAGCAGAAACACTGTGGGTCTCTTTGCAAATCATAGATTAAAATCAAGATAAAGTCCCTCACTGGCACCTTCCCTGAAAGCTTCACCAGATTTAAAGATCTGCTGTCTGCTCAGAGCCATGATTCAAAGCCCTTACCATAGCATAACAGGACTGTCATGAACTGAGACAGCTGTGGGAGGGTGGGGTTGGGTTCTAGAGTTAAAATGTCAGGATTCAGAACTCAACTTTCCCAGCTCCAATACTTCCTGACTTGTGTAGCCTCAGGTTAGTTACTTACCCTCTCTGGGCCCCTAATTGCTCACAGATAAATCAAGGGTAATAACAGAACCTATAGCTCTTTAGTTATTGTGAAGATGAACAGAAGTTAACACATGTAAGCGTTTGAGAAATACCTGAGCCCTAGATGGGTATTATCACTATTATCATTACAAATATTATAACTGCTACTGTGGCTAGTATTACAAATTTCCTTTCCATCCAAGGTTATCTTCTGATCATGTTGTGCTGCTGATTAATACCCTCAGTGACTGCCCATTGTTCTTAGAGGAACCATCAAGCTCTTCAGAGCATCTCCAATGCCCTGCCCCCACCTCCCTCTCTACACAGACCTCTACCACTCTCCTACCCTCTGTGTTCCTGGGCTGCTTCCTGAATCCCCTACCAGATCTTGGTTCTTGCTGTTACCACTACCTGCAGGCTTTCTCCTCCTCTTGTCCAAGTGAAATTCAGCTCATCCTTCAGCATCCACTCCACTCCCAAGAAAGCTTTCCTTGGCGTACACACTGCTAACCCCACTGTCTCTCGGCAGATGTAGACTCCCATGGCGCCAGCCACCTTTTCAAAGCCCTTCACGCACTTGTTAATTACATTTATTTGGAGATTACTTAATTATAGTCTTGTCTACCAGGACTAGATGATAGTCTCCATGGAGAAAGGGTCTGTGTTTATTTTTCTCCCATTATAGCACCAAGCCCATGTACCATGGTGGTTTAATAAGTATGGAATGAATGAATGAATGAAGTGTGTCCCTCCTGCTGTTCCACCCTCTACACTGTAGAGTCACTCACAACACCGAACACAGCACCTTTGAACTTCTGTGCCTGCCAGACACAGACCCCTTCTTCTGGATGTAACCTATTTATCCCTGATCGAGAACCTTCCATCCCAAACATGTGTTTGGTACAGAATCATCCTGGGTGCTTGTCTGACTTCCCATCTGATACGGGGCTTAGTCAGCTTTGTGTGCACAGCATGTTCTCCATCTATTAATCCAACATTATTAAACATAGATTAATCATCTGCATATATAATTAGCTAAAGTCAATTTGGGGGTGTTTTTCTTTACCATAAATATTTTTCATGAGATCATTCGTGAAGCTTGTAAGCTGGCTCTGGGGGAACAAGGTGGCTCCTGCATGGTCAAGGTAGACAGTTCCTGAAAAGAAAGAAAAAAAATATCGCAGTTTGTTGCTCATAGACCTTCCAGTCATCTACATCTGGTTTGTGTGAGTCTGACCAGTGCCCCTTCAATGCATGTCAATGTTTTAACACCAGGACACTGATGTCCCTGCACCTCTTGATAAGAGCTTCTTAATCCAAGTGTAGGCATGAACAATGGCAGAAAATGCCCTTCTAATGTTGAGTGACATTTAAGACCCTCAGAGAGCCTTCCTGACTAACCAGCTTTCTTATGAAGCTGGACCAGTGTCCCACAGAGTGGAGGTGCCCAAAGACCCTGGGGATGAATACAGCTGTGACTCAGGCCCTGTCCTGGAGGTTCCGTGCACTCCCCTGATGGGTGAGCCTGGGTTCACCCTCAAACCCAGAATAGCTATGAGAACTGCAGAGAATTTGAGAGAAAGAAACAAACCTTCCAGTCTCTCTCCTGTAGAAAGAAATTCAAATTTAATGAACATAAAATACCATGGTTTATCTGTTAGCTTGGCAGAGATCAAAAGGTTGGATGTCTCACTATGGGGGCAAAAGCTAGGCAGCACCCTACTGGCTAGAAATTGGTACAACTCTTTTTTTATGATTCTTATTAATGCGTTATAATCATACACACTAGTGGGATTCATGATGCCATATTTGTACACGTACATAACAATTTGAGCAATCAAATTTTCCAGTGATTTCTCTTTCTCTTTTTTCAGTACAGCTTAATGGATCAGTCATTTGGCAGCATAAGTAGCACTTTAAAATGCAGATACTCTTTGAAAGAGCAATTCCTCCTCTAGGTATTTTATCTTATAAAGACCCAAGCTTTTGTGAAATGAACTGTATATGAGGGTATTCAGTGCAATATTTACTGTAATAGCAAAAGAATAAGGACAAACGTCTATCAACATGTACTTCAAAGAAAGAATTATTGAATACCCTACATGAGGCACTACGTTCGATCCTCAGCACCACGCAAAAACAAGTAAATCAGGGAGGGGAGGGGAGGGGGGATAGTAGAGGATAGGAAAGGCAGCAGAACACAACAGACACTAGTATGGCAATATGTAAATCAATGGATGTGTAACTGATGTGATTCTGCAATCTGTATATGGGGTAAAAATGGGAGTTCATAACCCACTTGAATCAAAGTGTGAAATATGATATATCAAGAACTATGTAATGTTTTGAACAACCAACAATAAAAAAATTTTTTAAAAAAACAAGTAAATCAAATAAATGTATTGTGTCCAACTACAAATAAAAAATAAATGTTTAAATAAATAAATTTAGTATCCAACTGTCTCTTTTTGTTATTATTGTTGCTTAAGTTTTTGTTGTCATAAGTCATTACCTAACCCAATTATTGAATATCCTAGTACATTATAAGCACTGTTATGGAACAAACTCTGAGATGCACTTTCCACAGCCTACAAAGTAAATAGATCCATTTGTTCCTTTGTTCACTTAGCAATATTTTTTTTTAGTCAGGTAGGGTGAATTTTTATTTTACAACAACTTTATTGATATATAATCCACAAGCTGTGAAATTAGTGATGTTTGGTGTATTAGCACTGTTACGCAACTGTCACTACTAATTTTAGAACATTTTTATTCACCCCAAAAGAAGTCCCATAACCATTATCATTCATATACCAGTCCCCCCAACCTCACCCTGGCAGTCACTAGTCTAATCTTCTGTTTCCAAAGATTTGCCTATTCTGAACATTTCACGTAAATGGAACCATTCAATATGAGGTCTTTTGTATCTGACCTCTTTTATTTGGTGTTATGTTTTCAAAATGTATCCATATCTTGGCCTGTATTAGAACTCACTCTTTCTATGGCTAAATATTATTCCTTTGTATGAATATACCACAATTTGTTCATCCATTCATCTGCATGGGAACATTTGGATTGTCCTCACTTTGTCTATTATAAACAATGCTCCTATGTATATTAATGCACAAGTTTTTACATGGACATATGTTTTGTGTCCATTCAGTGAAGTATCCTCTGTATCCATTGAAACACACATGTTTTTCAATTTAGTATCCAAGGGATTGGGGTTGTGGCTCACAAGTAGAGCACTTGCCTAGCATGTGTGAGGCACTACATTGGATCCTCAGCACCACCCAAAAATAAATAAATAAAATAAAGGTATTGTGTCCAATAACAACTAAAAATAAATGTTTAAATAAATAAATTTAGTATCCAATTGTCTCTTTTTGTTGTTATTATTGCTTAAGTTTTTGTTGTCATAAGTCATTACCTAATCCAATGTCCTGAAGATCTATGTTTGTGCTTTCTTCTAACAATTTTATACTTTTTGCTCTTACAGTTAGGTCTTTATTGATTTTGAACTAATTTTTGAATAAAATGTGAGGGAGAGGGCATGTGGATATCCAGTTGTCCCAACATCATTTGTTGAAGAGACCACATTCTTTCCCCCATTAAACAGTTTGAGCATCCCTGATGAAAACCAACTGGCCACAGAGGCATGTGTTTCTCGACCTACAATTCTATTCTATTCTGTTGGTCTATCCGTATGCCATCCATTCTGTTGGTCTCTATGTCTATCCATATGCCAATACCTCACTGTCTTGATTACTATAACTTTGCAGTAAGTTCTGAAACCAGGAAGTGTGGATCTTCTAACTTTGTTTTCAAGATGGTTTTGGCTCTACTGAGTCCTTCCATTTCTATATGAATCTTACGATCTGTTTATCAATTTCTGCAAAAACTCAGCTAGCTAGAATGATTCTGAAGTAGGTAGAGCAAATTTGGCCCACATACTGTGTTGGATAAAGAAGGATTTTAATATTAAATCCTTTTCTTGTTAACTGTGAAACTTGGTAAAATCTTTATTTTAAAAATAGAGTATTAATGTATCTCATAAGAATGTCATATTGTGTTAGAAAAACATAGGAAGCACACTGTTTCATGAATACTTTTTTTCCCTCTTGCACTAACATTATTTTGTCATTTAAGTACTTAGATAATCACACTTAAATAAATTTATCAAAGCTGCTCCAGTGGGGGCAAAGGGAAGGGAAGCTGGTATTCTTATAAGATTTGAATTGAATCTGTACATCAGTGTAGGGATTATTGCCATTTTAACAATATTAAGTCTTTCAATCCACAAATACAGGTTCTTTTACCATTTATTTAGGTCTTTAATTTCTTTCAAAGATGTTTTGCACTTTTCATTGTATGTCTTGCACTTTTTTATTTACTTATTTATTGGTGCTGGGGATTGACCCAGGGGCACTTTACCACCAAGTTACATCCCCAGTCCTTTTTATTTTTTATTTTGAGACAGGGTCTCACTAAGTTGCTGAGACTAGCCTTTAACTTGCGATCCTCCTGCCTTAGCCTCCCGAGTCACTGGGATTAAAGGTAGGTAATATGGAACCCACCTATCTTCTATGTATTTTGATAATTTTTCCTGTATGTTTTATTCTTGTTGAATAAAGAATTATTTTCCTAGTTTCACTTTTATAATATCCATTGCTAGGGTATAGAAATTGGCTTGATCTTTGCACATTGATCTTGTTTCCTACAAGCTTGCTGAACTAGATTTTTAATTGTCTTACTTTGGTGTGTGCATTCCTTAGGATTTTCTACATCCAAGATTATGTTATCAGCAAATAGATACATTTTTTATTTCTTCCTTTCTAATCTGGATGCCTTGTATTCCACTTTCTTGCCTAATTGCCCCAACTAGAACCTTTAGTACAATGCTGAATAAAAGTGGTAAGAACAAACATCTTGTCTTGTTCCACATCTCAGGACGAAGGCTTTCAGTCTTTTTCCATTAAGTATGTTATCTGTGGAGGTTTTCATGATGACCTTTATCAAGTTCATTAAATTCTCTTTTATTTCTAGTCTATTGAGGGTGTTTCCATTCAACAAATATTTATTGAGCACTTACTTTGTACCAGGCACTGTATAAGAGCTGAAGACACAACAATGAACAAAACAGAAGCTAGCCTGATAGTGGCAGAGAATTACCATAAACAAGTAAATGCAAACTATGGCAGGTAGTGAGAAATGCTATGGCTCACTTAAGAAACATTTTCTTTAAAGTGCACACACATACAAATATAGACAACCACCAGGAAGGCACACAAGACACAACTGACAGCAACTGACTCTGGGGTGGTTACAATGGCTGCAGCTAGAATGACAGGGAGGTTCTCTGGCCACTCTTCAATTTCATTTGGCACCTTTTGAATCTGATACCATTAAAATGTATTACATAGTCTAAATTTTTTTAAATAAGGTTCTCTTTTATTAAAGCTTCAGAAACATAACTTTAAAATTAAAAGAAATGTTTTTGTTCATCCAGGCTTCAAGGCCCAACAGTGTACACATGAAGCCCCAATACACAGTTGAGACCCAGGTGACTCCTGTGAAGCTCCATGCCCCTTGATGACAGTCTTCTGCAGGACCATTTTTAAAAAAGCTTTCTCTGACCTTTGGTCCAACAGTTAATTTGGGGTGGGGGGGAGCAACTGTGTTAGATCAGCCAAGGTCTGATTTGGGGAGGTAGAGCAACAGAGTGGTTAACAGTGCAGAACCCAAGTGAACCAATCTGGATTAAATTTTGGCTCCACCACTAACCACTCTGGGACCCTGTTCCTACATCTGCAGATGGGACTAAATGAGTTGATATATGACAACACCCAGTCCAGTGCCTGGGACAGAGTAAACACCCCTCAGTTTTAGCTGACATTAGAAGCAGGCAAATGACTCATAACCAAGAAAAAGAATTCCAGGTCTATTCCGAGCCATGCCTCTGCCATTCTCTGTTTCATTCAGTGAGTTGTTATCAATCAGCTCCCTAAGTCTTCAAGAACTACTTGAACCAAATCTATGTATTCAATATGCTCCCTTCGCTAAGACAAGGAAATTCCCAGCCAATGGGTTGGGTAAAACGTTTCAGCTGTAAAGGTTCAGGATTTAATTATACAGACCCACACTTAGCCAGATAAATTTTCAAACCCACAGAAAACCTTCAAGGAGGGAGAGGAAAGGAGAGAAGGTGAAGGTTATATTAGTTTGGTTTGGTTGGATGCTTGGATCTTTCCTACCCTCTCTCCAGTTCATTTATTTCCATAAGGGGGAAAAAGTGAACCAGTTCTGAGACTCCCAGACAACCAAAATGTAGAGGAAATACTGAGAATTGCACTAAGTAAATAGAGGACACACACAACACGGTCACAAATACAATTGATGTTAAAAAGTCTCTGGGGGTGGGGGTGGGTAAGAGGGTTATCTCTGAGGGATCAGAGTGAAACCAGGAGGAACTCAGAAGTACCTCTACTTTTCAGGATAGTGTTGGGAGAAGTCAGCCAATTCAGGGATCCAAGTTTAGAGGAGATTTAGGAGATTAAGGAGGTGTAGTCCTGGAAGCATTATGGACTGAATGACACAGACTGGGATTTGCTTCAAAAGAATAGAGGGCCTCCCTCCCTCTGCACCTGTGGGTATTCTTAGCATAAGACTTTATTTCTGTGTGGTAGGAAATTTCTGTAATAAAAAGGAGAGAGAAAGAGGGAGGAAGGATATGTCCAGCAGGTGACAGTGTGACATGGAAGAATAGGCAGGGAGTAGAGAGGCTGGCAAAGACCACCCTGTCCCTCCTGACTCTCTCTACTTAAATATAGAGGGGACAACACAAGGAGGAGGCCAGGATCCTCAAAGCCTACCAAAAGGGGGGAAAAGTTATCATTATAAAACATAAGGAGGACTGGGACTGTAGCTCAGTGGCAGAGCACTTGCTTTGATGTGCGAGGCGCTGGGTTCAATCCTCAGCACCACATAAAAATAAATAAAATAAAGGCATGTGGTCCATCTACAACAGCGAAAGAAAGAAAGAAAGAAGGAAGGAAGGAAGGAAGGAAGGAAGGAAGGAAGGAAGGAAGGAAGGAAGGAAGGAAGGAAAGAAAGAAAGAAAGAAAGAAAAGAAAAAGAAAACAAGGAAACGACTCAAATCATTGCTATCCTGCCACAAACAGGAGCAGTCACCAGTTTATCACGATGAGACAAATAAACCAAGGTGCCCTGGCCCCTGACCTGTCCACTTCATCTGCCCGCTTCCACCCTTGGGCACAGGGTTCTGAGGCTTGACTAATCCCCCACCCCTAAGGTTCCTGGCACAAGGGTGAGTCCCGAACCCGAAGCAGTGGGGCTGGGGTCAGTCATCGCCAGCTCGATCTTGATTTCCAATTCAATCAACAGGTTCCACAAAAGCACGCCACGATCCCGATCTTCGTGTCCAATTTACTGGCTTGTCCTGTTCTTGAAAATTCAAATTGCAGGGTTCGCTAATTCTTCTAATCCCCCAGAGAGCTAGAGCTAGGAAGACCTGGGAGGCATTGCTCTAACTGCGGGAATGAGAAAAATGAGGTTTGGGAAATAAAAGCTACTCGTGGCCCCTGCCAGCGCAGTCTGGGGCGCCGCTTTGGAAGACCCCTGCCCCACGACCTCAGCCTCTGGGTCCCCACCTCGCGATCCCTCAGAGCCACTCTCCCAACTCCACTGGCTGGCCGCCCACGCACCGCTCCTGTCTCAGGGCGTGCATCAGAGAAGTCAAGGCCGCTGGACCTCTTGCATTTTGCAACACCCGTGGTGTAGTTGGACCTTTAGAATACAGGGGACGGGAGGGCAAGAAGAATCCTAAGCCGGGTTCGCCAGGGCTGGGGAAAGGTGGAAAGGATCTAGGTTGGTCCTGCCCCACTGGAGCGATAGACGAGGGAGCCACTTCCATGAAACCGACGCGTGGAGACATCCTTCCTACTCTTTTCAATTCAAAACGCGCCCTGAATGACAGCGCCGCCACCACTTGGAGCTGGACGCCTTTTCTGTGGGTTACAGGAGCCGCGTGCCCCGCACGCCCCCCTCACCTGCCAGGCGGCCGAACTCGCTCTCCCGCATGTCGAGCAGGCTGCGCGGGCCGTATCCGTAGGCGAGGCGCGCCGCGCTAGAGTCGCGGAACCGCGTGAAAGCCAGCAGCTCGGCCCCGGGTTCTGTCGCTTCGCTAGCCATGGCCCAAGTTCTCAAAGCCGGCAGGGTCTGGGAGGTACATAAGACCGATCCACGGTGACTCCGCCCAGGCCGCGCCTCTGGGGCAGCACCGGTCCGTGACCCGGGGGCGGCGCCTCGAGGGACTGTCCCGCTCTCTCCGGACGCGCTGACTCAGGGGTTTCACTTCGGTCCGCCTTTTTTACACCTGGAGCCGAGAGAGCGAGAGCCCGCTCTGCTGCCTCTTTGAAGGAATTCCCAGTGTAGCCCGCGGAGCTGCCCAGACATCTGGAATGCAAAATCCTTGTTTAGCTGTTTGTCATGGAAATACAGGTGCACAAAGCAACCTAGGGTTTTCCCTGCTGGCCATCCTGAAAACCGTGATTTTATTCCGCACGGCGACCCCGGGGACCTTCACCCACCGTAGTGTGAGCCGGCCTCTGCGCAGCGGGCGTTTACGAAGAGATTTGGATTTCTCCAGTTGTTGCTCCCCGGTGGGACGTGTGCTCCGCGTTTCTGAGAATGTGGCTAAGCAAAGGGTAGATAGGAAAATCACTACGCAGTCCACAAGCTGGTTAATAAAGCTCTCTGCGGCTGCGCACGGTTGGAACCGGGAAGCTTGGGTGCGACCCGGACGGGAGCGCCTCCTCTGCTCCGCCTTCGCGCCGCACCCGGAGAGCCCCGGCAGAGTGTCCCGGGGCATTAGTCTGTCAAGCAGGGAGGTGCCGGAAAACCAGGAGCGGGAAGTGTGAGGCTGGGGGTCTGAAGGTGTCAGGTGCACTAATCGTGGGCCAGGTACGCCCCGGGAGTGTGGGGTACTTGTGCGATCCCAAGTACGTGGTGGGCTACCCAGAGATCAGGAGACCAGGACTTCGAATCCAAGTGAGGCGAATGGTAAGGAAGTGTGAAGGTACTGTGCCTACAGTCATGCTGCAGGCCTGCCTCACTGGTCCAACTGTCGGTCCTGTAGTCTAAGAGGAATCTGAGCTGTTTCATGCTGAGGTCCCAGAAGGCCAGTTCTGCAGAAACAGTTCTTTCCTCTCCTAGAGACCTCTCTCACCAAGAACCTGAAAATTTTCTGCCTACCCATTTGGGCAGACAGGAGAGATGGGCTCAATTACGCACTCTCTCCCATTGAGATGGGCTCAATTACGCACTCTCTCCCATTGCACGAGGTTTTGTCCCTGATCTAGCTCCCACGGCCCCCTTCCCTGCCTCATGATGATGTCTCCCCAAATGCCCTTGATTTCAGATTAACAGACCCTACTTACAGGGTCCCCTATCAATAGGATCCATTTGCAAGAATGTCCTCTATATATAAGACCTTCATTCACAATTTCTTTCATTCATTCACTTGGCCAAATGCGGATGAGTGCTTCTCAGATTTAGGCTCTGTGGTGGTAGAGGAAGAAACCTCATGCTGAGGAGCTAGAATTTAATTTTTAAGGCTTTGGAGCAAAAGTGCCCCTAGAAGTGATTTAAGTAGACCTGTCTAATGACCATGGCCAGACTAGATGAAGCTGTGAAAACTGGGGACAGGGAAACCAGCTGTAAATTCTTGCAACTGTTCTGGCTCCAGTCCCTGAAGATGAAGCCTGAGGCTTTGGCAAGGGGCATTCCTTTGGTGTTCTTGGACAGCTGCTTCCTACAAGGAACATGGTAGACATTGGAAAGACAATGAGAGCAGAGGACTTCTCTGCTGAAAGCCAAGGCCGACAGGAAGAGAGTTTCCCTACTAGGAGAATGCAGAGATACCTTCCCAGAGGGTCCCAGAAGAGGAAGCAGGGGGAGGAAAGGCAATATTCCATGTGCAAGAGCCTAGAGATAGCAAATGGCTCAGCAGATTCCAGAAGCAGGACATTCAATGAGGCTGGGACATTCTGGAGCTCGGTGGGGATGAAGGGTGGGATGGAGAGCAAGAGAAATGAGTGGAGTCAGATTGCAATGTGGAGCAGGAACCTGGCCTTGGTCAGGTAGGGACAGGAAGATGTTAGGGAGTCTCACTGTAGTACAGTGACTGGATCTTTGGTGGCACTGAGGAGGGGTTGATTTCAGGGAGACTGTAGACAGGACTGTCAGAGGTTGAGCAGTGAGTGCTGATCTGAGTGTTTCTCCTGGTGAGGAGCAGTGAGTGCTGATCTGAGGCCCGGGTGGTATAGAAGTTTTGAATTCAGGAACAAAGGAAGCCTAAGTAGGACTGGCTGGGAGTATGTGGTGCTGTGGGATGGGGAGACCAAGTGAATGCAGGGAGGATGGGGCTCAGGCACAAGGAGACAATTTGGAGCTTGAATCAGGACTTATAAGTGGAAATTCAGGTGCAGAGCTCAAGATGGATGCAGTGTCTGGAGTCATATGGAGGACTTGTGAAGAGAGCAGCCCAGAAGCTCAGGAAAGCTGGTGGAGCTATGGGATCAGTGGCACTTAAGTGTTTCCTGCCTCATGCCATAGATGGTTGAGTCGAGGGAGACAACCAGAGCTGAATGCCATGGACATCTCTGAGGCTGAGAGGCCGATTAGGAGATGGATTAGAGGTTGTCTCACAAGCCAGCCCTGGAAGACCTTTGCCTCTCAGTCTTGGAGGAAGTTGGTGGCAAGGACGGAGATGGTAGTGTGGCTACAATTAGGATGGATCAAACCTTCTACCAATTTGTCAAGATGTGGGGGTGGGTATTTCCAAGAAGGCCAAGTTTGGTTTGGATAATGAAATTAATTTAGTATTTCCTGTTAGAGTGAAATATACACCTCCCTAAGGAAGAGATCCTGCAGAGCTAGATATTAAGGTAGCTAGGAAACAAGAAGGCTGGCACAGCAGAGGGACAGGTTTCTGCTAAAGCCTGGCAGTGTGCCCTGGTTGAAGCAACTTGAGAGCAGTGGAAAGAGGGACCAGAAACCCCAGGAAGCTCCCTCCCCTGGAGTGAAATGAGACCTTTGCTGTGAATAGAAGCTAAAAGGGCAGCTTGAAATCATGGCATGGTCGGGAACAAGGCTCCATTATATCTACACTCAAAATGTTCAAAACAACAAAAACCCACCAGTACTAGGCAGACCACAGGACTGAAAGGGCAGGAACACCCAGAATATCTTCCTGAAGTTGCTTCCCTGGGAGCATGGCTCCCTGTGTTCATTCAGGAGCAGGTCCATGGCCAGGCCCAGCCAGCCCCTTCTTAGTCCACTCTGTGCTGAAACCTTACCTACCTCCTGCTCTTTGCCTCCTCTTTATGCCACCAAGACAGGGAAAGGATTGGATACCAGGTATTCTATTTACATTTGCAAATGCTTTTTCTCCCAACTATCTGTGTGGTCAAGTTAACTCAAGTTTACTGTGGATTCAGCAAAGATGTGATAATACACTGTGCTAGATGCTGTGGACAAAAAGAAAACCATCTAATGCCCCAATGTTTAGACTTTGGTAGGCTTCTATAATAGGCTTGCATTGGTTGCCCATCCAACACCCATTGCCCCTGGTTTTGCTTTAGAAAACCACCCTAACACAGCAGCCATGTGGTCAGACTATGCCTCCAGCTCCAGGATAGGTCATCTCATGTTTCATTACATCCAACATGCTGGCCCCAGTCACTCAATGTGTGGC
Source organism: Marmota marmota marmota (assembly GCF_001458135.2). Classification (NCBI taxonomy): domain Eukaryota; kingdom Metazoa; phylum Chordata; class Mammalia; order Rodentia; family Sciuridae; genus Marmota; species Marmota marmota. The sequence continues at coordinate 29,842,148 of NW_025999990.1, forward strand.
TTTCTCTTGCCCTGTCATTCATGTAGGGATAGTCCAGTCAGAGGAAAGTTAGGGACATGATGTTTAAAGGTTATATGCAAAAAAATATGTAATCTCAGAGACTGTTTGCATTCCTCTGCACTCTTAGGAGAAAAATGACCTGGAAAGGGCAGAGGTGAGAAAATTAAAGAAAGGGAAATAGGAACCTGATCAAACTATTACTGAAACCTGTCCTATCACTGTACTCTTTTCAGTTATGTGAGCCAATAATCCCTTTTGCCTATTGGAGATGACTTTCTTAAAACAGAAAGCATCTTATTGAAATAGCTTTAGACATATACACAAATAGAACACAGTGGCAGATACCAAAAGTATTATGTATTAGTATCAAATACTATGTAATTCAGAGAAAGGAAGGAATACTTGAAACAAAGAGATTAAGGAAGGCTTTTAGGGACTGGAGTTGTAGCTCAGTGGTAGAGCGCTTGCTTAGTGAGGCACTGGTTTGACCCTTAGCACCACATAAAAATAAATAAAATAAAGGTATTGTGTCCATCTACAACTACAAGTATTTGAAACAAAAAGAAAGAAAGAAGGAAGGAAAGAAGTAAAGGAGGTGGCATGAACTGAGCTGTATTTAATCATAATAGCAATAGATGCAAAGTATTGTTGTCTTATTATTTTTATGCATTACCCGTTTAATCCTCAAAACAATCTATGAAGTGGTTACTTTTTATGAAATTAGATTATCATTTGTTATCTTTCTCCCAGAATGAAACACCCTAATTCTCACTGAGCAGATGGCCATCTATAATACAGATTTAGTTTCTCATTTTTCTCTTAACACTAGGTATGGCCACAAAACTAAACTCTGGCCCAGGAGATCTGGGCAGAACTATCTAGGATGTCCTTAAAGTTAGAGACAGGCTTTTCCTTATGTCTTCCTCCTTTCTGCTATCTGGAGTGCAGAGATCATGGCAGGAGGACAAGCAGCCATGCTGGCAGGTAGAAGCCACAGATGGCAGAATAAAGTGAGCCTGAGATCCAGATCATATTAAGAAGTTCCATGCCTATCTTGGTCAGCCTAAATGAACTTCTTTTATTTTAAAGAGAAATTTTCTGACTTGTACAAACTGAAAGACAATTTTGCATTTTCTTTCACACACCATTGTATGTAAGCCAGACTGATACACTAGTATTTTTACTTATAGAGAAGAGAAGGGGAAGCTTGCCCACAGTGAGAGCCAGTGTGAACCTGGATCCAAACCCATTTATACCCGACTCATCAATTACTTTGGGACTCTTATCTGGAGGCTGGCTTTGAATTCATGATCGGAGAAAACAGCTGAGGAATGGAGGATCTGCCTCAGCCTCCCAAGCTGCTGGAATTATAGGCATGCACCACCCCAACTGGCTTCATTCTTTCTTCAGTAAAAGTTTTATAGGGGGCTGAGGTTGTGGCTCAATGATAGAGCGCTTGCCTAGCACATGTGAGGCCCTGGGTTTGATCCTTGGCACCACATAAAAATAAATAAATAAAATAAAGGTATTGTGTCCAACTGCAACTAAAAAATAAATATTAAAAAGAGTTTTATAGGATTAGAAAAAGGGGAAAGAAGGGAAGGGAAGGGGAATGTGACTAGGAAAGATAGTAGAATGAATCGGACATTACTATCCTATGTGCATATATGATTATATGACCAATGTAATTCTACATAGTGTACAACCAGAGAATGAGAAGTTATACTCCATATATGTATATTATGTCAAAATACATTCTATTATCATGTATAATTAGAACAAATAAAAAAGTTTTATAGGCAAATTTAAATTATATAAATATGTTTTTAAAGGATAGTGTAATGACCCTCCAAAGCACAGCTTCAAGATATCTCACTTTATTTTGCCGAGTGTTTCCCAGATATATTTTACTTTATGACACTTTAAAAAAATGCATAACAACATTCTGGGAAATGGTGTGCCTTGGATCACTTTTTTGAAAATTGTGGTAAAACAAACATAATATTTACCATCTTAAACATTAAGTTGGCAATTTGGTATGTTCTCATTGCTGTGCAATATCTGTAACTTTTTTGTGGGGGGAGAGGGATACCAGAGATTGAACCAGGGACACTCAACCACTGAACCACATCCCCAGCCCTATTTTGTATTTTATTTAGAGACAGGGTCTCACTGAGTTGGTTAGGCTGAAGCTGGCTTTGAACTCACAATCCTCCTGTCTCAGCCTTCTGAGCCACTGGGATTACAGGTCTGCCTGGCTTCTACAACTTTTTGTTTGTTTGTTTGCTTTAGTATATTGAACATCTTTCTAAAATAAACTATGAGAAAGCCATTCTAATTCAATGGAAGAGATGCTGAAGGATTCAAGATTAACATCCATTATTAGCAATGTTAAATTGAGGGAAAGATCAGTGAATTGTGCTTGTAGAATTCTGCCCCCATGGGAGATGGAAAGATCAAGCCAAAAGCCATCAATGGGAAAGATGAAGATGGGCTCTCAGAGCAGGGGTTTCTGGCTAAAAGCTGTTCCTTGCTCACTGCGTCAATTTTTTTCTCCCAGCCCCCTCAGGCTGGTTCTCTAGGCTAAGATGGGGTAGATGGTGTTTGCTGTAGTCGAGAAAGAAAGTGGCAGGCTGAACCCAGGGGTAGTGCTGAAAAGCTTCCCGAGTCACGCTTGGCTCAGGCTTCTCCAGGGAAGATGGACAGAGGGAAAGGAGGTGCTGGCACCAAGCAAAGGCTCGGTGCAGGGCTCTGGAAAGTTCAGAGGAGCTGGAGGCCCAGGTGGCAGGACACACCTGGATAGCAAATGAGAGAGAGAGAGTCTGCAATGCCCATACAAGGGACAGCAGTCCAAACCCTATCATGCATAGGCAGATGGAGTTGACAAAGACTTGCCCTAACCTGTCTCCCATGTGGGACTGACCTAGCCCTATCAAGCCTTTGGTGGGCAGCCTGGGAGAGCGGGGATCAGGGTAGCCCAGTGTTGGACAGGACACCATGGGAGACAGACCCCATGTGGTTTCTGGCTCATCTCCATCTCTCAAAGCTTTTGGACATGCACACAGCTGAAGGAGGTCTCCCTGGCGGAGAACTTTGGAAAGCTCCCTCTAGTGAGGCTGGGCAGGGGTGGCAGGGTGGGGGTGGGGACTGCCTTGAGAAAACAGCTGAGGAATGGAGGGATCTGGATTTTCCAGAGACTTCAGAGATGATGCCTGGTCTGATAGGAACCGTGATTCAATGCTCCGACTTGGGGCTAATTTGCCGAATGAGGTAGTTCCATCCTGACCTCTCTGGGCAGGGTTGGTCAGGGAAGACAGAAAACAGGCCTTCCCAAGACCCATGGGGATGAAAAGTGGCCAAGAAAAGCCAGATTTGGGCTCCCAGAACGCAATGAGAAAAATAGAGAGAGGGCCGTAAAGGATTCTAGGTGCAAGCTGAGCTGACGGCGCCTTCTATTCATGATTCTGATCCTGACATTCATTGGCTTGGAGGCAGAGACAGCCCTTCCCTGATCTTCCAAAGCCCCAGAGATAAAGGGACCAGCTGGAGGATGGGCTTTGGGGCATCCAAGGGCACAAGTGTTTGATGGCCACCCCTATGGAACTCAGCAGGGACCACAAAGTTCCAGCCTCAGTTTGTTCTCAGAGCAACAAGCATGGCACGGGGTTTGGGGGGGGCTTCAGTCTTGGAGACAAGGGCAGGGTTGCAGGTCTGTTTTCTTGGCCTGGGAATATTTGGGATTCCCCAGCTGAGCCATCCAGATCACCCTTTCTGGAATTGCCAGCTCTCTCCTCTCTCCTCAGTGGAGAGGAGAGTGGGTGGGAGGACAGCTTCACCCAGCGGGAGCTACCACCCCCTCTCCACGGGACCCCCAGCCCCTCTCCTGGGCAGGACCCCCGGGGCCGCACAGGCGTGTCTAGATCTCCATGTCCACGGGGCGAATGTTGCCTGTGTTGTGCTCTCTGGCCCACAGCTCTCTGTCTTTGGCCAGGTCCACTTTCCGAAGCAGTTGGTCCACAGGCTCGACTGTGCTTTGGTTGAACACGTCTGTCTCATGCCGCAGCTGTGTGTGCTGACACAGATGTTGCCGGATCATCTCCACCCTCTCCACCTCCAGCCGCTCCAGCTCCAAAGTGGTGGTCACCATCTCTTCAAACCACTTGGACTGTGCCTGGTTGTAGAGGTCCACACAACGCATGAGGTCATCACCAGCCTGTGTGGACTTTCTCCGTGCCTTCTTGATGTCCTCCTCTGTCTTGTTGCTCAGCTTGATCGCCAGCTGCTGTGTCTTCATCTCCAGGTCTCTCTGCCGCTCTGTGAGGGCTTTCTGAGCCTTCTCCACTGACACGTAGCGGCTGGCGAGCTGCTTTCAGAGGTCAGCGATATGGTGGTCATACTTTTTCATGTCTTTCTTGAAGTTCTCACGAAAGTTCATTAGGGGCTTCTCTACCTCACTGTGAAGCTTGGCGGAGAACTTGAGATGAACCTCTGCTTCATCTGCCAGACTCTTCTTCACCTGGGCCCAGGCTGCTCCCAAGGAGCCTTCCTCCTGTGCAGCCAAGGAGTTCTGAAAGAGCTTAGCCAAGTTCTTTGCATATTCTTCTTCAATCTTTATCCTCTCTCGGACGAATTCAGACATTTCTTTCTGCATTTGTTTGCCCTTCGGTTGCTTTTGGAGCAGCAGTTCGAACCCAGCCACTGTGCCATTGCCTTGGGGATCCTTCTTATCAGCCCAGAAGTAGTCACAGTAGCTCCACTCGGTTGGCTTTAGCAGTTGCTGTTCAGGCATGGTGTCTGGGTGAGGGAATGTCACGCAATTTATCATCTTCTCTGTGGGGTCAACTTTATTTTCAAGATTATATATTTTGTCTTCATTGCCTGAGGTTCTGTCTTCCAAATGGTCTTGTCTGTTGGTGATACTTTCCATTGAACTTTTAAGTTGGTTTAGTGATTCCTTCACTTCAAGGATTTCTTCTTTATTTCTTTTCAGGACCTCTAATATATCTTTACAGAAGTGATCTTTCATCTCCTGAAGCGAATCTGTTATTTTACTGCTTAACTCCTGTAGCTGCTCTCTTATACAATTCTTTAAGTCGTAGAACAGTTTTACTAAATACATCCTGAGCTCCTTCTCTGACATTTCTTCGATGGATTCTCTTATGGGAGCAGCTTGGTTTGTTTGGAGCACTTTATTCCCTTGTTTTTTCATTTTGTTTGTGTGTCTTCCCATCTGGCCGTCTGGATCTGAGGCAGGATAGTTTCTACTCTGTCGATTTGAAGTGTCCCTGAAGGTTTCCAGAAACTCGCAGATCCAGGCTCTGGTTTCTGCAGGCTCTGCCACACTGCAGGACCCAGAGGGCTCACCGAGGGAGGAAGGACGATGGATGAACTCTCTATGAAACACTACAGTCAACTCCCAGGTTCCTCTGCCACACCCTTGCCCCTGGCTACTACCATTTTACTTTATTTTTATGCATTTGATTACCCTAGATGTACCATATAAATGAAATCATACAGTATTTATCTTTCATGACTGATTTATTTCACTTAACATCCTCAAGGTTTATCCATCATCATGTCAGAATTTCCCTCCTTTTAAAGATTGATATGCAAACATAGTACATATATACCACATATTGTTGATCCATTCATTCACTGATGGAGACTTATGCTGCTTCCATCTCTTGACTATTGTGAATAATATTGCTATGAATATGCGTGTACAAAAACTACCTCTAATATTTTATGGTACTTGCTTCATTGCATAAATGTCCATGTGTCTTTCTGTCCAGCCATCATTCTGATTTTTTGCGTACTTCAAAGTTGCAGACCTCTTGGTAAAATTGCTGTAGGAACTTCAGTAAACACATCAATGACTAAAGTTCAATATTTGGTTTTTCAAAGGCATTTTTGAACTGCCATAGAAATGAGAAATGTGGCCACAAAGGCATACACAGGACATGTGTTCACTACAGAAATGTTTCTGAAAGATAGGAAAGGGCCCATTGTTAGTCATGTCATTTTGGTTAGGGCAACCTCCATCACCGTTTAGTAGCCTAGTTTAATAAGGGCTGCATAGACATTTAGTTTTGTCACCCTACCCACAGCAGGCCCAGGCCTACCCAGGATCTGGTGGTTGGAGTCTTCAGCAATCCTCTGTTGGAAACCACTCACCATGGTCCTGGATTCCCTGTAATCACCTCACTGAGCTTAACCCTAAGGGAACCCATTTTTGTCTGCTAGTTGCTTCTCTGTTGTTTTGGTTTTAATGTTGAGTTGAAATCCTGCAACTAATGTGAATACTTCAGTCAATAATTCCAGGAGTAGCCTGGAAGCTGTTCCCACATCTACCAAGTTTCCCTTCCCAGAAAACCAGCCTGTCCCTGAAAAGCCTGTCTTCTTAGATGTGGTCCTTTCTACATAGACATAGTACATGGATGCTCCTGTTGCTGAAGAACTCTAAATTCACCTCAGTTTGCTGGCAGCTTGAGGTGTTCCATCATTGTTAAGACAAAAAACCTGAGCAACTAATAAGGACCACATGAAGTCAGGGCACCACCAGCAACGGAGGCACATAGCACCCTGCTCCAACTCACCTGCAAATGTCCTTGAGGCTGCCATGTAGATTCTGGGGCCACAGTTATGTGTATATACCAAAATAATAAGAGCCTCAAACAGAAAAGATTCCAGGATAGTGACCCCATCCAGAGGAGTGATGAGAGGCAGTGGTCAAAACATGATGTTGTAGTGTGTTCTAGCAGATTACAAGTTGTGTTACAGTGCTTCTCATGCTTTTGGGTGTATCCAGTTGCCTGAAAGTCTGTTGAAAAAGATTCTTGGACACTACCCCTGGAGATCAATATTTACTAGGTTTGGCTTGAGGCCTGAGAATTATGGGGTTGTCCTGACACTCCAGTTGCCAGTCTGCTGACACTTGCAACTAGAGAGAAATAGAAATCTTCAAGCCCTCTCTTTGACAGTGAATGCAGAACCCTGGGGCTGGGGGCTGGGGCCCAGCCATTAGCTTTTTCTTTTTCTTTGTTTTGTTTGTTGCTTTTTGGTACTGAGGATTGAACCCAGGAGTGCTTTATCACTTAGCTATATGGCTAGCCCTTTTTATTTTTTTTTAATTTTGAGTCAGAATCTTCCTAAGTTGCTTAGGGCCTCACTAAATTGCTGAAGTTGACCTCAAACTTGTGATCCTCCTCCTGCCTCAGCCTCCTGAGAGTTGCTGGGATTACAGGCATGCATCACCAAGACTGGCTGCAATCAGTTTTGAACCGGCCTGCCAGGTAACTCTATCAAGCTTAAGAGCTGTCCAAGAAAATTTCATTCAGAAGCTCTCTCCCTTTCTACCTTTAAAATACAGCTCAGCAGGGACTGAGAGCAGGTTAGCAATAGGGTCTTATTACAGACAACCCAGGATTTGCTCATGCTGCCACAAATGATTCTGTGCTTTTCCTTTTCCAATTCCCACATTCTCCATTTGGACTTAATAATCAATTCCACTTTCCTCTGAAATTACTGAGAAGTGATTTGGTTGCTGGCTGTCCAAAGCAAACAGATACTCAAAACAATCCAAACACCTCTCCTCTATCTAGGAAAGTTGCATAGGTCAGAAAACAGCAATGCTTAGTCTGGTGCTTGGCATTAATCTGAAATTTGATGCTGTAAATTAAGCTAAGAAAGGAGAGAGAGATAAGAGGAAGTACAGGCTGGGGATTCTAGAATACACCTCAGTTCCTCCAGAGTGAAGTTTCCAAACTTTTTGCTTTAGATATTACAAATTACTGCAATATGATTCAAAAGGTGGTCATTAGTAGATTGACATGAGTGTGTAGAATTCACATGAATTATTATGCAGACTGCCCCAGTGCATAGCAAGTCCTCTGAATGCTTACTAACCGGAATTACACACGTTGATTACTGAGGAAGATGCTTCAGTACAACTTTGGAAAATTGTCAGCTTTGAAACTCAGTCTCTGGAAGGCAAGGCCTACTTTCAGGTAACCTTAAGGTGTTGAGTTCTGGGCTGTTAAAGGTTCTAAAAGCCTTAGTTCACTGAATCTGCTCTGGAATTGTGTGTGCACTTAGGTCAGAACAAAGCCCTATGAGACAATGCAGATAAAAATTCTTCAGTGAACAAGAACAGAAATGGCATCTTGCAGGGCAGGGTATTCTGGTCTCTCTTTTTCTCTCTCTCTCTCACACACACACACAGAGCTGAGGGTATAAGGCAAGTTTGTAGAGATGAAAATAGACTAGAACTACATTGTCCAAGAATGGATGGCCTCTAGTTACATGTGGCTATGGAGCACCTGAAATGTGGCTAGTTTGCACTGAGACAGGCCCCTAGTATAAAATAGTTCATAAATAATTTTTATGTGATTATAAAATTGCCCTTCAGTATATGTGGAGGATTGGTTCCAGAACCTCAGCAGATACCAAAATTCAAAGATGCTCAAGTCCCTTATATACAATGGTACTATATTTGAATATAACCTCCTGCATACTGTAAATTACTTGAAGATTACCTACAATGCCTAACACAACGCAAATGCTATGTAAATAGTTGTTACACTTTATTTTTTAAGGAATAACTACAAGACAAGTCTGCACAAGCATAGAAGAGATGCAATTTTTCCTCCTACTATTTTCAATCCGTGGTTGGTTGAATCCATGTTATGTGGAACCCATGGATAGAGAGGGTCAACAGTATGTTTTGTATATATTGTATTACAGTAAATTTAATATTAAAATAAACTTCACCTGTTTCCATTTATTATGTGGCTATATGTGTTTAAAATTACATATGTAGCTCACTACTGAACTAGAAATATTGTATAGCACAGGCCTAAAAATCTCCATCTAGAAAACACAACTGAACACCTTTGAAAGCAAAATATCATATTAAACAATGGCACAAAATTCTCACCTTCCTTTTTTCAACATACTGAATTTGCCTGATGACTCTATGTTCCAACAGGGCTAGACTCAAGCCCCCATCCTCATATCTCACAGTCCTGGCCTGCCTCTAACCTTCAGCTGGCACTCCAAGATCATTTCTGGCACCCTTGTCCTCCCTCAGCATCCTCCCCAAGGCACAAATATTCTACCCTCTCGTGGCTTCAGCTACTGTATACATTCAGATGATTCAGAACTCTATTTTTCAAAACCTAAATCTGTAAGTTTAAATGTCCAAATATTCTACTTTAAGTAAACCCACAAAAGCAGAACTTACGTACCTTTAAAGAATAAAGGATTGGCTGTAGTTCAAACTTATGACTGCTTGCCAAATTCCTAGAATAACTGGTGTATACTAGGAAGAAAGGGTCAAGTCCAAGTTAGCACACTGGGTGTGGTATGTTTATTTACAAAAAAATGTTAAAAATTGAACAATCTGGATTTAGTCTCTTTTTATTTTCTATGTCTACCTTCTGAAGAAGGTAATAAATATGATGTATCCCAAAGAGGATGCATGGTTTAGATATGATTCCAATGTGTTCCCCACAGGTTCATGTGCTGGGGGCTTGGTCCCCAGGGTGGTGGTGTTGAGAGGTGCTGAAACCTTTATGAGGTGGGGCCAAGTGGCAGGTGAGAATAATACTTTTCTAACAGGAGCACATTCTCACTGGAGTGTATTCTCATGAGATTGGGTTGTTACAAGCAAGTCTGGCACCTTCCTTGAATCTCCCTTTCTGTCTGCCTCAACAAATGACCTCTTTCTTCCACATACACTCCCACCATTATTATTCCATCTGCCATGAAGCTTTCACCAGAGCCAAGCAGATCTCAGGACCATGTTCTTGGAATCCCAGAACTCTGATTTAAATAAGCCTCTTTTAAAGTACCCAGCACCAGGCATTTTGTTACAGCAACACAAAACAGATTCAGAGGGATAAATGAAAAGGCCCCAAAATAACACAAAACCAGGCAAATGTGATCAAGTATAGCTGTTGTTCTTTTTTTTTTTTTTTTTTAATATATTTTTTTTAGTTGTTGATGGATCTTTATTTTACTTATTTGGATGTGTTGAGGATCGAACCCAGTGCCTCACACATGCTAGGCAAGCGCGCTACCATTGAGCCACAACTTCAGGCCCCAGATGTTCTTAATCTGGGACTTATGGAAAGTAGATCCAAGAATCTCTGAAAGTATGAATAAAGGTCTTAGGTATGTGTAAATATACATATAAATCTTATAACAAGGAAAGGGATGTACAGCTTTCATCAATTTCAAAGGATCTAGGACCTAAATAAGGACTGCTTTCAGACTTAAAAATGAAACTTGATTCAATTGTGAAGGTAAAGAAAGGTGATCTATTTACATGATAAACATTTTAAGACACCAATGATTGTAAGCATGTGATAATGAAGCCCATTACAGTGCACATTTGTTAACTCTGTATATCTTCACAGTGTGATCTTCACCACAGCTCGCAAAGTGTAACCAGTCAGCACCTTCTCCTTCACTCTGCTGGGCTTTTCCATTGCAATTCTTCCAGCACAGTTTTCTGATAGCAAGGGTATGACTTTGGCTAAAACCAAGATAAAGAAATCATAAAATTAATGTATGCCATGACTACAAAATATTTTACTGGTGCTATGGTTTGAATGTGAAGTATCCCCCCAAAGCTCACGTGTGAGACAATGCAAGAAGGTTCAGAGGAGAAATGATTGGATTATAAGCATCTCAACCCAACCAGTGAATTAATCCCCTGTTAGAGATTAACTGCGTGATAACTGAAGTGGTAGGCTGTGGATGCAGGAGGTGGGACTTGGGGGAGTGGCTTTGGGGTATATATGTTTTATCTGGAAAGTGGAGACTATCTCTCTCTCTGCTTCCTGATCAACATGTGACCTGTCTCCCTCTGCCAGATTCTTCCACCATGATGTCTGTCTCATTTGGAGTCCCAAAGAATGGAGCCGGCCTTCTATGGATTAAGACCTCTGTCTGTGAGCCCTTAAACTTTTCCTCTTTTAGTCACAGCAGCAAAACAGCTGACTAAAACAAGTGGGTACTCACCCACATGTTAATTTAATTAGTATACTCTTACATAAATGAAAATAAAATTTGAAAATTAAATGTACAGGTTTTTAAATACCTCACTAATATTTTAGCAATTTTATTTTTAACTTAAAAAATATCTTAATCTGCTTACTCTTTTTTTGCAGTGCTGGGGATCAAACCCAGAGCTTTGCACATGCTAGATAAGTACTCAACCACCATGTCACATTAAATTGACAAAATTATATTGTGTGCACATACAAATATGTGACAACAAATCCGTTATTATATATGATTATAGTCTTCCAATAAAAATTATTAAAAATCAGTCAGACTAGGGCCAGGGCTGAAGTTCAGTGGCAGAGTGCTTGCCTAGCACGTGTGAGGCACTGGGTTCAATCCTCAGCAACACATAAAAATAAATAATCAGTCAGACTAAAATTATTAAAACATAGTCTTACTTACTGGCCAATGATATCACCAAAAAGAATAAGAAACAGACAATGAATTTCTGTCAAATGTTTTAATGATTAGTAAAATTCATGAAAGGACTATTAAAGTCAGTCTTTCAAATAACATTACCACAAGTAATTTTTTTTTTTAAATTTCAACTTTGCAATATATTCTAGATTATCCTTTTGACATCCCTGACAAATGGAGGGACTTTTACTCATATTTTTATTATTGGGTAAAGAAAGACAATGACCTGCATAATAATAAATAATAATAAAATGGTTTTCAACATGCCCTCCAATTGCATGAAGTTGGTCATGATCATATTAATGCTCCCTACCCATCCCATATGGGTCCCTCAAAAGGCAGATCTAGAATGTTATCAAACATAGATTAAAATCACTGTGAAAATGAAATATCCTTGATAAATTTAACCTACCAAGTAGAACCTAAAACCAAAAAGAAATAAAGTGAAAAACCTAAATAGGTTTTAAGGCAGTGAGTATTGAAAACAATACAAGAGCACACAAATTCACATTCAGATGCTGTAAAAATGAAGTACAACTTCAAAGTAATGAAAGACATTTTTTCATATAAGCCCACCAGAACTTAGGCAACCAAATGACTGTGGGCTCTGCAAGTGGTTAGTCTAATAATGCCACTGACCTCAGTGCTTTCTGAGATCTTCTAGAAGATATGCTTCATAATATGGAGACTGACCTGTGTACTCACTGAAAGCTCATCTTCCTTTGAGGATGAATTTGATTACTGAAAGCAGCTAAGTCACTGGGAGGTGAGTTTTGCAAATAAATCTGAATGGAAGGCTTAAATACAAATACCAAGCTTTATAAATATGAATGGCAAGCTTAAAAAAGAAGTAAAAGATTTAAATAAGTAATAATATAAAAGGTATAGAGGCTAGGATTATGGCTCAGTGGTAGAGTACTCGCCTTGCACGTGTAAGGCCCTGGGTTCGATTCTTGGCACCACATAAAAATTAATAAATAAAATAAAGTTATAAAAATTTAATAGTAAAAAAAAATATAATATATATAAGGTATAATGTTATAAGTGATTTACTTGTATCACAGATTCTCTTGTTCTGAATACAATTTCAAAACCATTTTAAGTGACAGCAACATCAATGGAATCTCATTTATTATTGATCAATATTAAAGTAATCTCATTTCATTAAAAGAATGAAAAAAATGTCATCACTGAAAGAAACATACACATTTCTTCTCAGGAGAATTATTTTGATGGACTATACTTATTTGGCTATATAAGATGATGTGCTTCTTTTTTCTTTTGGTATTTTCCTTTAAACCTAACATGTTAACATATCACATTTAAAAGATATAGAAGCCTGGGGATGCAGAAGCTCAGTGGTACAGCACTTGCCCAACATGCTTAAGGCCCTGTGTTTAATTCTAAGCACCACAAAAAAATAATTTAAAATAAAAGATAAGGAGTCTGGAGAGCCAACCCAGACAATGTGGCTTGCTAGGTATGGTGGCACATGCCTATAATCCCAGTGGCTTGGGAGGCTGAGGCAGCAAGTTCAAAGCCAGCTCCAGCAACTTAGCAAGGCTCTAAGCAACTCAGTGAGACCGTGTTTCTAAATAAGAGACAAAAAAGGGCTGGGGATGTGGTTCAGTAGTTAAACACTCCTGGGTTCAATTCCCAGTATCAAACAAAAAGATAATGTTGCTTATATTACTTTGAATATCATTACCAGCAAAAACTTGAAATTTAGTAACTGGAATATCAATCCAAACAATACAATTATTAAGTCAAGAATTAGTCTACCTTGCAAATTTAAGTCACTGTACTGATGAATAAAAAAATCTTGGGGGAAAAAAACCCCCAAATTCTACACACATCCCCTTTCTGTGCTTTCTAAGGAGTTTCCTGCCAGTATCCCACCTTGGGGCCCTGGAAGTGGTCTGGGTACCAGGTCAGAGGCAGTGGACAGGCAAGGCGAAAGAAGAAAAAGGGATGGGAGGGCAGCCTAGGAAAAGAGAAAATTTCAAAATTTCAAATTTCACTGCATTTCTTCTCTCTTGAGCAAACCAATACCATGAACTGTGTCAACTGCTAACATCAGCGTGAGAGATGGGAGAGAAGGCCCAGGAATATGATAAAAAAGGCATAATCTCATTTTAACAAATACAATTGAGAAGGAGCACTAACATGTTTGGCTGACATGGAGACAAGCTCCACCAGATATAATATCTTGTAAAAGACAGGCTCACAATTTCACTCCATTAAGCCATCTACCCTCAATACAATACTGTCATTTGAAGTTGTATTTGATATTATATTTAGGACAGTATGAATATATGAAGGTTGAAGAATCCTACCAAAATGTGATACAAAATGACAGTAACTTATTGAAAGTATAGACATTTTTAAGGCCTAATATGGGTTTAAAGTAGTTAAAATTTTTCTCTGCTATCTAGGTGACTAGGTGTAGGAAGGTGGCTATAAACAGCAGGTGTTTACATGTGCACAGCTGGTAAAGGCCTGTGCTCAGGAAGCCCTTGCAGTGGTTGAAAGCAAGTCATGGGATTCTGTGGGGCACCTGCAGTTGCTCCATTATGGAATAGGCAATATAGTTTCAATTATAAAGACATGACTACCAAAGCACAATCTGTAATATTTCTAAACATCACAAACATTTTGTATCAAATTTTACTAAAAAATCTGTATAGTGAAATTCTAAAAGACATTATTAGGAAAACTATTTGGGGGTCTAGGGATGTAGCTCAGCAGTAAAGCACTTGCCCAGCATGTGCAAAACCCTGGGTTCTACTCCTAGCACCACCAGAAACAAAACAAAAAAAAATTTTTTAAATCCACTTTCATCTCAAATGGTTGCTATTTGTTAACACAATATCATGTAAACAGGCAATCTGATCAAGGAAACTTAAAAAAAAAAAAGTCCAATATAATAACAAACATTAATTTCCAGAAGTACTACTCAGTGGTAAACACCATAGAGGTTTTTATTCCTCTCCATGGAAATGTGGCATAAAATTTGCCACTAAAAACCCTGTAATTTCTACTAAATCTGATGGAAGCAAATATGAGACAATACCTTTGACTTGTTTCAATACAACGAATCCAGTCATTTATTTCTGGAACTTGATTAGTCTTTTTCCAGGTGTATAAGCAAATCTTTCCACACTCTAATCCAACTGCAACCACGTATCTGTTGTTAAGGGAGGAGGATGACAGTGATTAATTCGGCATGAATTCCATTCCTGTTATCTCCACCATCACTCTAAAGCAGCTCTTCACAGTATCCCAAACTGTCCCTGGCTTATAAAGGACTCTGTTTAAAGGTGCCCACTCAAGATACAATGTGTTGCTGTACTGTGTCCTCAAGGAGCCCTTCTCTACAGAAAGAGCACACAGGTTTAACTCTGCTTCAAGATGGCAAAGCCCATGAGCCAGTGTTTTCCAAACTGGGTGTAGGAACCCATGTTCTACTGAAGATGCTTGTTACAGAGAAGGCACTACAGTCCTGTTATCAGTGAAATAAAAACCCTTAGAGTCACAGTCCTAATGTGTATTTTACCAATCACTGAGTTCTATCAATTTAAAAATTTTATGAGAAACATAAGCATCTTAAAAATAACAGCAACTCAGAAGCAAAGAGAACCCATGAATTAAAATGACAATTGAAATGATATTGAAAAAAATCCCCTTCAAGCAAATATAAAACCAAGCCCCTCCACCACAGCGACTAACCTTCCAGAAGAGTCAAGCACAGGGCAGACACTGACAGCTGTCACAGACCCACCCACGTCCAGGACAGAGGAGCAGGGGCCAATGCTGTGTTCAATGCAGTCATCACCACAGTCACATTCACCCCAGACAACCACCTAACAGACAGGTCACATTAGTTAAAGCTTTCTTTTTGCAAGACTTCTAGCAATGTATTAGAATTCTGATGGTATGAATAGTGAAACACATTTCCTCTGGTGTTTAAAAAACTCAGCATTTATATTTGTGCTTTATGTTCCAGAACTTCAGAGCATTTCCAGAATCACAGACACAGTGCAGCAGACCCCAGTCTTTGAGACTTCAACTAAGTGTGTTGGTCTACAGATGGACTGTCCTGCCCAGGGATCGTGGAGGTGTCTAATATGTCTTTATACTCACAAATCAGTTCTGATCCAGTGAAATTCCACCAGTCATGTCGTTACTGAGAGGGCATAAACACTTCCCCGAGAAGTAACCACAAAATTTATGAAGACTTATCAATTCTCTAGCCCTTCATTCTGCATCTGAGAATGAACTCAGAGATCAGGAGGACTTAGCCTTGATGGTACCCCTCAAAAGAAATGGGGATTCCCTGGAAGCTCATGCCTAAGGGTGTATGAACAGTCACGAAGAAAAGGAAAGGGGAGTGAAATGAACAATAGTTGCAAATTGCAGGTCCAAAGCAAGATTCTGAGCAGCAAGCTCTGACCAAAAGTAGAAATATGTTTCTGAGAAGGTGCAATGAATGCTGCTTGGCAGCTCTGATACATGTGAGAGCTATGGCTGGATCATCTACTAAGTGTGTCTGTGGAGGGTAGAAGCAGCCCTGATTCCTCAGCATCCAGCATAGCACAGGCAAATAAACACCAGGGAAGAGAGGAACAGGCAAATGAACAGAAGTAGTGATCTGGAGAAAGATGCTTGAGTGGCTGATGCTGAAGTATTTAACCTGAGTGACATCATGTCCGTGCCAATTCTCTGCTTCAGTAATTTGTTTCATGTCTATGACTGTAGAGGGCAGGAGAGGAAAGAAAGCACTAAGCTGCTTCACCACTTCCAGTCTGTAGGAGTGCAGAAAAAGGAGAGGACAATTTAAAGATTAAAAAAAAAAAAAAAAGGAAAGAATGGAGGCCAGGTGGACATTTTCCAGAAGACAAAGGTAAAGGTCACATTCAAGAACATATAGCAGGGCTGGGACTGTGGCTCAGAGGTAGAGCGCTCGCCTAGCATGTGTGAGGCACTGGGTTCAATCCTCAGCACACATAAAAATAAAATAAAGACACTGTGTCCACCTATAACCAAAAAATAAATTATTAAAAAAAAAAAAAGAACATATAGCTTGTTTTTTGTTTTTTCCAAGTTTGGGTCACATTCTGCCCCTCTTTTATCACTGAATAAAAGGACCATAATAATTCATTATAGAAAAATGTTTAAGTTCATGGAAGTATGAATCAGAAAAACTAAAAACTTTTTTCCACCTATGTTCCCTCCTTCCCTCTCCTGTGCCCCTAGTTTCTTAGACTTGATTCGTTCAATTTATTATTTTTCTCCCACTGGGGATATTTGATGAAGGTCAAGTGTCTGAAAGGTCTTCTTTTCATATTTTTGATATTTCAGAGCAAGTATTTACAGAATGCAACAAGTTTTTTTTTTAAAAGCTTTTATCATGTATGTATATAAAAAACACAAAATAATCTGATTTTTAAAAGTTGTATCAGAAAGGCAAGATTATGTGATTTTTTAAAAATTCAAACATACTTATAAAAATGTTATTTTACACTTCAAAGAATATTAGATTTTTTAAAAATTACCTTTTTGTCCCGACTCCCAGTGAAGAAATACTTGCTATCAGGACTCCAGTCACAAGACCAAATAATTCTACTGTGCACAGAAGTGATTTTGTTGGTGAATGCAAAGAGACTGAAAATTGGGTCTGAAAAAAATATGTAACCATCACTCACTCACAAAGCACAGAAAGCTGTTTTTGTTTTTGTTTTTAATTTTTAGAAAGTTCATGTTTAAGTACCAAATATATCATGCAATTCAGTAATCTATTTACATATTCTCACTTTTGTAATAGACTAAGGCCAGGCAACTGAGAGCTCAGCAGAAGGCTGTGGCATGCTGCTGTTTTTCGAGCAGGAGATGCTTTTATACTGACTAGTATTCTAGTGACTAACAACAAACTTCTTCCAAACAATAACTAAAAGTTCAATGTATGCCCATGGAAGAAGCCAGAAGCAATGCATCCTTACTCTGCAAGTAGCCAGATTTGCAAAAAAAGATTAACGTTCTTGGCTGGGGATATAGCTCAGTTGGTAGAGTGCTTGCCTCACATGCATAAGGGGCTGGATTGAATCCCAGCATTAAAAAAAAAAAAGAATTAATGTTCTTAAAAAAGGAAGAGCTAAAAAAAACACTTTTCATGTAACATTTAAATGTTAATGAAATTAGCCCTTATATGGACTAGACCTAAAACATGTAACTGCTCAGGAGGAGGGAAGGAGAGTAGATCTATTAATCTATAATCCACAAAGATACAAAAAATTAATACGTGTATTATTAACAACATTTTAACTTTAAAAAAAAAACACATGCTGAATGTGAGGAAATAAATCACTAGTGAGGCAAAAGAAAATATATACACTTCTCAACTTACAAATGTATTATGTCCTGATGAAGCTACCTTAAACTGAAAAGATTGAGTTGAAAATGCATTTAATACACCCAACCTACCAAACATTATATCTTAGCAACACAATATGGTATAGAATGAGAGCTGTTTATCTTTGTAATCATGCAGCTATCTGGGAGCTTGCTGCCACTGCCCAGCATCACACTCCATATGGCTAGCACAGGAAAAGATCAAAACTCAAAATTAAAAGTATGGGTTCTATCAAATGTAAAAATCACATAATGTAAAAAAATCACATAAATCATTTGTGCACCATTGTAAAATCAAAAAACCCTACATCGAACCATGGTAAGTCAAGTACCAATTAGCTGTTTTAACCCATCCTATAAGCATGTCTTATATGTCTTGGATATTCTCTGAGATATAAGAAACTAAGAGACTAGAAGTATCACAAAATCAAGTTGTATGCAAGTCATATATCCATGGAAAATAATACGATTAAAAATACAAATATACTTTAACACCCTCTAAAATTAACCCCCCAAAGAAAACAGGGAATATTATAGGACACTGATGCAATGACACAAAGCTTTTATTATTATTATTATTATTCCTTTTCTTTTTAAAATCTATGCAAATCTTACAGTAATTGTGGGTAGGTGGGTTAAGATATTGCCCAGGGTCATGTAATTCACAGAAGCCTACCAAACCCCTCCTAACGGTCAAAGTGGCAGGGAAGGGCAGGAAAAGGCCAAAGATAATGGTACCTCTAAGTTTCATAATTTAAAATATTATTATATTCATAAGACAGTTCATAAAGAAAACAGAAACCACTCAATTCCAAGTTTCTTAGAAGTACCTTCATTATTTCATTTCAATAAAATCTAAGCTCAGAATGTCATCTACCTGGTTTTGTGGCAGTAATCTATGACCACTTACAAAAATTAACTTTCTCCATACAGATTTTGTTTCTTTAACTGCAATGTCTGAACCCTGCCATCTGACTACAAAGTCCCAAAGAAGTAAGAATTTAGATATGACATGCAAAACCAGGTCTTCCTCAGTCATCTGAGAACTCACATTCATTAGACTCTGTCTTTGCCCTATTATCTATTTGTCTTAACCCAGTAGCTGCTTACCATGGATAAAATAGACATAACTGTTTTACTAATAGCATTCCCAATCACAACATGTTTTACCGAACTCAGGTGAGACTGTATCCTGTCTTTTCCACAATGACCAGGTTCGATCTCTGGAAACAGCTAATAAGAACTTGTCATTTGGTGAGAAGGCCATCTGCGTGACAGTCAAACTGTGGAAAACTAAATTCTGAACCTGCTTCCAAGAGGTAGTGTTCCAAAGAATGATAGCCGCATGTTCTTTCTTAGCTGCCTATAAAGAGATGAAACAACGAAGTTGTTTAAGCAGAAATAAACAAAAAAGAAAACATTTTTTAAAGTAACATATTGTTTTTATGAATATATTTTATGGACTTGGTTAAATGTGGAAAAAAAAACAACTCTTAGCAGGTTAACAATGAAGGCTAATCTCTGGGAAAAAAGAGGGAAATTAGGATTAGAAAGAGAGGGAAATTAGAAAGAGAGGGAAATTAGGATTAGAAAGGTTAAACCAATGCTGTAATCATGTTTTAATTTGTTACAAGTAAAATAAATATATGTATTAACTTTGTAATTAACCATTTGGAGACTTCCACTTCTAATGAATATAGAGTAAGAAGGACTAGATTTACTTTTTTTTTTTGTACTGAAAATTGATCACAGGGGTGCTTAACCGCTGAGCCACATCCCAGCCCTTTTTTATATTATCTTATTTTGAGACAAGTTCTCACTGACTTGCTTAGGCCCTCACTAAGTTGCTGAGGCTGGCTTTGAACTCATGATTTTCCTGCCTCAGCCTCCTAAACCACTGGGATTACAGGTGTGCAGATTTACTCTTGGGTGAAAAAAAATAAAAAGCTAGACAAAATACAGGAAATGACAGCATTCCAAAATAATAAATATTTGGCAACAAAGAACACTATCCCAGAGAGAGAAAATGAATCACAGAGAGGGGAAAAAACAAGGAGCATTATTGAATCATTCAACAACTACATCAGCCAAATATAACTGGAGTTTCCAAAAGTATGAGAACAAAAACACACATGAAAAGATAAGGGCTAAAAATTTCCCATACTTGATGAAAACAACAAACTTTCAGATCCATTAAGTTCAATAAAACCCAAGCATAAGACACATGAAGAAAATTATACCAACAATAACAAAATTATTTAAAACTAGCAACAAATATTAAACTATAAAAACAGCTGGAGGGGAAAAAAACATTATAAAACAAAGAAAAAATAAAGCAGACTTCTCATCAGAAACAACACAAGCCAAAAGAAAATGGTGCAACATCTTTACTGTATTGAAGAGAAAAAAACAACTCTAAACCAAGAATTCTTTACCCACCATTATTATCACTGAATACTAAAAGAGAAACAAGACTTTTCTGACAGCAGGAACACTAAAAAAATCAAAACAAAACAACCACAAAAAGCGGGGGGGAGGTGTGTGGAGAGGAGTTTTAAAGTCACAAATCACCAAGTGCAGAAATAAGAAAGGTAAGATGGGAGGGGAGGGGAGGGGGGATAGTAGGGGATAGGAAAGGTAGCAGAATACAACAGTCACTAATATGCCATTATGTAAAAATGAGAGTGTGTAACCGATGTGATTCTGCAATTTGTATTTGGGGTAAAAATGGGAGTTCATAACCCACTTGAGTCAAATGTATGAAAGATGATATATCATGAGCTTTGTAATGTTTTGAACAACCAATAAAAAAAAAAAAAGAAAAGCTAGTTCAAGAATAGAAATGTGCTAGACCTTCAGAGATGGTGAAAGGAAGTTTGAAATGAAGTAAGAGCACAGGTAAGAGAGGCTAATAGGAGATATGAATAAAGAGTTACAGACAAAGACAAGAGATGCACCACAAAGTCGTGTGGTTTGGGTGAGCAGTGAAGGAAAAGTTTGTTTCAAAAACAAAACTAAAAATGAACTTTTTAATGTATTCATTTCCATGTATCCAAGAAGCAATAAAGAATGCTATTTCACATGTAAAAAAAAAAGAAAGGTAACATTACTACAGATATTAAATGTATCATAAAGGAATAATATGAATAATCATGTCAGTAAATCTGACAACTCAGATGAAGGGACATATTTTCTGAAAGACATATACTACAAAAATGAACTCAAGAAAACTCGGAAAACCTAAATAGCCTTATTTATATCTATTAAAGGAATTACATATAGTTAAAAACCTTTTCATAAAAAACCAGAGTCAGCTGGATTTACCTGGGAATTCTATGAAAACTTTTTTTTAAAAATGTATAACAGAAATTCTACAAAAACAATTTAAGATAAGTGTAGAGGAGACACTTGCATGAGGCTAGCATTACTCTAAGACCAAAACTTGAAGAGGCCATTATGATGAACAAAAACTGCAGAGCAATACCCCTCAAGAACTATTAAAAGTTATTGGGCTGGGGTTGTGGCTCAATGGTAGAGTGCTTGCCTAGCATGTGTGAGGCACTGGGTTCGATTCTCAGCACTGCATAATAATAAATGAATTAAATAAAGATCCATCAATAACTAAAAATATATATTGAAAAACTTAAAAAAAAGAACTATTAAAAGTTTTTAACAACTGTAATAAATTGAATCCAACAACATATAAAAAGACAAAACATTAAGAGGAAGTGGGGTTTGATTCTAGGAATACAAAATTATTTTATCATTTTATAAATCATTCAATGTAATTGATATAAACAAAAAAAGAGATAGATGAAGGAAAAAAATTGACAAAATCTAGCATCCATTTCTAATAAAAACTTTCAGAAAACCAGAACTGCAGGGAATGTCTGCAACCAGATAAAAGCCATGAAAAAGCTACAGCAAACATCATTTTTAATGGACCAAGACTAAATGTTTTGTTCTTGATATGGAGACCAAGATTATGATCTCTGTGGTCACTGTTTCTATAAACTTTAAAACATTGATATAGAAAAGGAAGAAATAAAACTTTTTTCATTCATAAGCAACATAAGCATCTATGTGGAAAATCCTACCTTATCTAAAATAAAATTACTAGAAATAGTAATAAATAAACGAGTTCAACAAAGTTGTGGGACATAAGCTCAATATACAAAAAGCAACTATATTTCCACATATTATCAGTAATAATATAAAGTATATAAAAAAGAATATATCTGACAAAATATGTGCAAGACCTAACACTGAAAACTACAAATATTCCTTTTAAGATATTAACATGGTGAAACAGGGGAAACTTGGTAAGAGAAATATAAAGGCCTAAATAAACAAGAGGCTTATCTCATTCACATGTTAAAATACTAAATATTGAGCTGGGCATGGTGGAGCATGCCTGTAATTCCAATGGCTCAGGAGGCTAAGGTAGGAGGAGCACATGTTCAAAGTCAGCCTCAGAAACTTAATAAGGCCCTAAACAACTTAGCAAGACCCTGTCTCAAAATAAAGAATTAAAAATGCTGGGGATGTGGCTCAATGATTAAGCATCCCTGATCCAATCCTCAGTACAATAAATAAATAAATAAATAAATAACTCTGTATTGTTAAAATTATCCCCAAATTCTTCCCAATAGATTCAATGCAATGCCCATCAAAATTCCTGCATTTTTTGTAGAAACTGTCAAACTGTTTTTGAAATGGAAAGTAAAGGCCCTAGAATAACCAAAATAGAGTACAAAAAGAGTTAGAAGATGTACTATAAAAAAAAACAGCAGTCACTGAGAGAATTGGCATCACAACAACACAGATGTATGGAACTGAACAAAGCCTAGAAACAGGCCCTCATATGTAAATGGACAGGGGAAAAAAGCAGTACAGGGGCAAAGGGACAGTCTCCTTAGCAAATGATGCTGGACCAACTACATATTATATCAACAAAGAAAATCAACTTTAATCTGTACTCCATGCCAAATTGAAGAATTATTTTAAAATATCTCATTAGATTTAAATGTAAATTTAAAAACAATAAAGTTCTGAGAACGAAATGTAACAGAAAATCTTTATGAGCTTGGTTAGGCAAAGATTTCTTCAGTACATGACAAAGATTACCCAATAGAGAAAAAACTGATAAACTAGACTTCACGAAAACACAAGCTCTTCTGCTCTCTGAGTGACATCGTTAGGAAAATGAAAAGAAAAGCTACTAGGAAAACTTACCAATATAGTACATATCTGATAAAGTTATATCCAACATATATAAAAAACTTTTAAAACTCAGTAATACAAACAATCTAACAAAGAAATAGGCAGAAAATATGAAGAGACATTTTACCAAAGGAGATAATATTGATGAGAAATCAGCACATGAAAAAATGATTAATATCAACAGTCATTAAAGAAATGCAAATTGCAGCCACACTGAACTATTATACACATACTAGAAAGGTTGAAGGTAAAAGGATTGGCTGTACCAAGAACAACTGGAAAGCCAATACACTGCTGGTGGGACTGTAAAATGTAAAACCACTTGGGAAAATGGTTTGGCATGTCTTAAAAATCAAAAATCAATAAATGGGCAAAGGAATTGAATAGACACTTTATAGAAGAACTACAATCAATCAACAAATACATGAAAAAATGTTCAACGTCTCTAACAGTTACAGAAATGCAAATTAAAATTTCATCTCACTCCAGTCAGAATGGCAATTATCAAGAATACAAGCAACATGGGGCTGAGATTGTGACTCAGCGGTAGAGCACTTGCCTAGCACGTGTGAGGCCCTGGGTTCGATCCTCAGCACCACATAAAAATAAATAAATAAAATAAAGGTATTGTGTTCAACTACAACTAAAAAATAAATATTAAAAAAATACAAGCAACTATAAATATTGGCAAGGATGTGGGGGAAATGGTACACTCATACATTGCTGGTGGGACTGCAAATTGGTACAACCACTATGGAAAGCAGTATGGAAATTCTCAGAAAACTTGGAATGTTTTCAAAAGACTTTAAAATCAGAGCACAAAACGACTTAAAATCAGCACACTAGGGCTGGGGTTGTGGCTCAGTGGTTGAGCACTTGCCTGGTGTGTGTGAGGCACTGAGTTTGATCCTCAGCACCACATAAAAAATAAAAAATAAACAAAAGTACTGTGTCCATCTACAACTAGAAAAATATTTTTTAAAAAAATCAGCACACTACAGTGACATGGCCACATCAATGTTGATAGCAGCTCAATTCACAATAGCTAAGCTGTGGAACCAACCTACGTGCCCTTGAACAGATGAACAAATAAAGAAAATGTGATATATTTACACAATGGAATATTATTCAACCATAAAAAATGACTCTATGACATCTGTTGGAAAATGAATGGATCTGGAGACTACCATGCTAAATGAAATAAGCCAATCCCCTAAAACCAAAGGCCGAATATTCTCTCTGATATTCAGATGCTAGCACACAATAAGGCAGGGAAACAGAAGTTCAATGAATTAGACAAAGGGGAATAAGGGGAATAGGAACGGGAAAGACAGTAGAATGAGGCCAGGCACGGTGGCGCACACCTGTAATCCCGGTGGCTTGGGAAGCTGAGTCAGGAGGATCAACAGTTCAAAGCCAGCCTCAGCAATGGTGAGGCACTAAGCAACTCAGTGAGACCCTGTCTCTAAATAAAATACAAAATAGGGCTGGGGATGTGGCTCAGTGATTGAATGCCCTGAGTTCAATCCCTGGTACCAAAAAAAAGACAGTAGAATGAATCATACATAATTTTCCTACGTTCATTTATGAATACACGACATCATGTACAACCACAAGAATCGGAAGTTAGGGCTGGGGTTGTGGCTCTGTGGTAGAGCATTTGCCTCACACGTGTGAGGCACTAGGTTCAATTCTCAGCCACACATATGAATACAATAAAGGTCTATCAACAATTTAAAAGAAAAAAGAATGGGAAGTTATACTCCATGTGTGTACAATATGTCAAATACATTCTACTGTTATGTATAACTAAAAAGAACAAAAAAATTAAAGTTAAAAAAAAGTTATGCCACAAATGCATAATATATGTAGGTAATGGATTATTTTATCATTCATTACTACCATAAAATATATCACGTCTATTACATAATTACTATACTACTCTAGTAACTTCATAGCCATGTCCTTTTATTACTATAAGGAGTTAAGTCATATGTGATGGGGCTGGGATATAGCTCAGCAGTAAAGCACCTGCCTAGCATGCATAATGCCCTTGGTTCAATCCCTGGCAACACCCATCCCCTGCACATACACAAAATTATATGCAGATTTTCAATTGTGCACAGGAGTTAGCACCCTAGTCCCTGCATTCTTCAAGGGTAGACTCTAAAGAACAAAAATGTGTAGCTAAAATAGATTTAAAAAGTAACTGCAAGTTTTTAAAGGGACAGAAGGGAGAGAGAATTAGAGAAAGTAAGATTCAGGAAAAGCAGGCACCAGTGGCCTTTGACGTAGAGTTCTGCCTAAATTTCTACCAAACTTGCAAAAGCCTAATGACATAAATAACCTGTGACCAAGTAGAATCAAAAATAAAACTTCCTACCTTGCAAGCTGAAGCAAGCAGAGTCTTTGAATTGTTACAAGCAACACAAAATATTTCATAACCATGTCCATATCTAAAATTTAAAGACAAAATGAATAACCTCTGTATTAGTAAACATACCTAATCTCATGCTGCAACATTTTTAAAAATTAAAAGAATAACATCATTCTCCCAAGCAACACACATTTCTTTTAACAAACACTACATTTTTGTCTAGGTAAATACTTTGGGGAAAAAACAGGAAGACTGGAGAAAAATGACAAGTCCCTAAAGTAATAGAACTCATTCAAATAATCAGATTAAGATACAAGTTTTCACCTTCTGCCCTCAGACAATACAATAAACAATCAAGGAAATGTTATGATGGGGAACTATCAAGAACAAAAAAGACCAGTTAGCATAACAAAACTTAAAAAGGAAAAAAAAGTTATGCTTTTCTACTTTAAAACTTAGGACCAATAAAGCTACTAAATATCATAAATATCAATGTAAGCTGTGATTCTCACTTGTTTGAAGAGCTACTGAAAGTTCTGTAGAGCAGGAAGGAGAATGTGGGCAGGTTAGGAGAAAATCAAATTGTAGGGGGAAAAAATCCCCAAATTATGACAGAATCAAACCAGAGAGGTAACTATAATTTAACTTACAGTTTTTGAATTTCAGGCCACAAAGTGTTCTGCAGAAGATGATCCTCAGTGGGAGGTTCTACAATAAATTTGTAGTATTGCAATGATTTTTTTTCCTATTTTTAGCCAAATAAACTAAATTTTATAGCACCTGTTCAAGTCATCAGCAACAGGTACCATACATGTGTACTAGTGACTCTATTAAATCATCTTCTCATCATTTCTTACCAGTAAGTAGGGAGGGTTGAAAGGCCACCTGGCGATACTCAAAACCAGTGCTAGTTAACAGCTCCTCTTCATCAGAAGGCTGAGAAGTCATGTCTCCTAGGTTAAAGAAATACATCAGCACCATGAATGGAGTCACTGTCTTTATATCTCTTATACTGTCTCAATACTAATGCTGCCCATAAGAAAGCAGTGGCACCTCAAGGTGGTGTATTTCAAAGCTATGGCCACGTGATTCCAAAGCCAAAGGTACACTCCAGTTTTTTTCCAAATAAGCTCTTGAAAACATTAGTCAATTCCATTAAGACTCCTTCCATTTTCTTTGACCTAGTTAACTTTTTGAACTACACAACAGATTCTCAAGTTTCCTATGTTCCTATCTGTGACTATAGTGCTCTGTGAAAGACTGAAAGCTATTCCTATTTTCAGTGGTCTTCATTCATACACTTATCACAAAAATCTGATGAGAGAAGATAGATGTGTTGACTGTGATTTAAAAAAAAAAAAAATCAGCTGCAGCAGTCATTAGGTACATTCCATACAAGTGTGTAACTAGGTTTTAGGTACCACTAGAGGTTGAATAATTTGAGACCAGAGCCTTACCCTGGAACACAGCTTTATTTGATAATCCTAATGCAGGAACAGTAGCTCCTTCAGGAAGATCACTGTCTTGCTGGAATAAGAAATAGGATAATGTAAGTTTTAAATACTAAAAGCCACTGGTTTTCTCAGGCATTACAATAATACCATGATCACAAGGCTGAGAAATCATTTCAAGACCAGCTAGTGTGAACGCCTGCCCACTCTTCTACTTCTTGAAGCAAGAATTGCAATTCAAGCAATAACTCTCCAACATACACCCTAACACAATCCATAAAGCCAGCTTCTTCTCTTCCACATAAAACCCTTACAGCTCAGTGGGTTTCAGGGTCTGACAAGAAATGCAGCAGGGTAAAAATGGACGGATGGCCAGAGCTCCACCTCCAAAGAAAGCCTCAAAGGCACATCCTTGATGATACCCAATCCTAGAAAGAGACAGTCACAGTATTTTCTTTCTTTCTTTTAACATTTATTTTTTAGTTGTAGATGGACACAACACCTTTGTTTTATTTATTTATTTTTATGTGGTGCTGAGGATCGAACCCAGGGCCTCACACAGGCTAGGCAAGTGCTCTACCACTGAGCCACAACCCCAGCCCCCACAGTATTTTCAAAAACATATTTAAGTAATTGAAACCTACTTTAAAACTTAATAAGAATGTCATTTGATGAGGCAGTACTCTGCCTAGATTCCACGATTTAAAAGCAATCAAGTTATTACATATGAAAAAACATACTAATCATTAAAACTGGCCCATGACCATGTTAAAGAATTTCTTACAATTTAAACTTTAATACAGGAGCTGGAACTAGACAAACTTGAGCGATATGAATTTAAACCACCGTCAAAAACAACTACATGGAACACGAGGAACTGCGTGCTTAACTCAAAACTCAAGAGAAATAGCATAGCATGGGAAGAATAATAACAAGCTTTCCCATATGCCTATCCCAACACTTAGTATGGAAGTAAAACCTAAAAGAGATCAAGAGACATTCCAATCTACACAATTCCTGTGTTTTATTTATTTATTTTGTTATCTGGGACTGAACCCTGGGGTGGTGCTTAACCACTGAATCACATCCTCAGCCCTTTTTTATTTTGAGACAGGATTACTCCAAGTTGTTTAGGGTCTTGCTAACTTGCTGAGTCTGGCTTGAACTTGCAATCCTTCTTCCTCAGCCTCCTGGGCTGCTGAGATTACAGGTTATCTGCCACCATGCCTGTCAGGGATTCCTGTATTTTAGGAATTGAATGTATACCTAGGACTAAGGCTTTCATGGAATTCCATGAAACTCTGTTTCAATCCCTGAAACTAAAGAGATCCTAAAACTAACTATCCCTCTATCCCCAAATGTTAGCACTATATAGGAATCACAATCAAGACCTCCCTTTGGATCTCATTCATGACGCCCATTATTATTAGAAATGGGCAGAACAAAATCATAAAACCTCTTTACATAATTAAGAAATGCTGTGGCACAATGCACTGAGTATTCCAGGGCATTTCATTTCAAATGATTCTCACTTTCTTCTCCAGTCTTACCTGGGTCAGTGCTGGTTTCTGTGCCTTCAATCTCTGGGCTCCCAGAAAATTCTCCTTGTTCCAAAATACTTGTTCACCACATTCTTTGTGAAGGGGCTTCCAATGGCACTCCACAGTCTGAAGTGTGCCTGCCTCCCAAAATCCTCCCTGATCTGACTTCTCCCACTTTTGCATTTCCCTCTTCATTCCAACAAACACCCCAAAAACTCTGGCTACCTCTCTCCTCTTTCTCTCCTTCCTTCTGCCTATAAAACTGTACTTACCCTTTTGAGCTCAGAACCAAACCTGGGACCCAGTTCTAGGAAAAGGACTGTAAGATCCACATTTCTGTGTAATGTAACTATCTTCCTACTTAATTTCTCTTCCTTCAAAATTACTTTGTGATTTTTATAACCCATGTATTTTTATAAGTAGATAAAATCTTTAGTAAGAGGGGTGTAAATGAACAAAACAAAAACTTATTCTTTCAAAACCCAAATGAAGTCTCATTAAACATGCTGTCATTACTCCAATGCAGTGACCTGTTCCTTCTATGAAACTTAACTTTTATACCATGAGCTTTAGCAGTTAATGGTCTCATCTAATAATTACAGGTATGTTATGTTAGTCAGACTGCCCCCTTACTGCGACCTTACAAGCAAGATGATAATTTCTCATCTTGTATAGTTTATCATAGGTAGCTAGCACAGTGACAATACATAATATCCATGTCTCAAATGAACATCATATTGCCACTTTACAGGGTTTTGAGCTCATTTGTTACACAATTTTCTGGTTTTAATATTTAAACCATCATACACCACAGTGCACACAAACATATGTCAAACCAATAATAAGTGATATGGCTTCTTTTCTTTTCTATATACTCCATTTACAGCCCAAAGCAAAAAATATTTAGAATTTAAAATTAAGTGACTAGGTTTAAATGAAACCTTTAGAAGAATACTCACATCACAAAGCACATGACTCAGTGAATGTCCTGAAATGGCACAAAAATTTTCCACAAAATTCCGAGGTGCAGAAAAAACTCGAAGAACCTTTTCATCTGCTCCAGATACAAACTGAAACCGATTAATCATTGCCAAACATTTCAGGTCATATCCATGTATCTGAGGCCTTGCAATTTCATGCCAAGTCACCTGGGTATTAAAACAGAATAAATGAAAATGGCCATATGTTTCAAAAATCTATTCTTTTCAACAAGCAAAATATCAGATGCAAAACTATAGAAATATGACCATGGGGCAGACTCAAGCAAAAATAAACAACTAAGCAGTCCTAGTAGCACATCAACAAGAGCCACAGTAAAGCGTTCCCAATCATTTGACTTGTATTTTCAACTGACTACAGATGATGCTCCAAATGATCGATTGTGTTACTGTGGCAGCAAGACCACTGGCAAACCTTACTAGCTCTCATGACCTGACTCCTATTCAGTACCATGAATTTTTGTCAGAAATCAAAGAAGACCTTAGAAGATGGAAAGATCTACCTTGCTCTTGGATAGGCAGAATTCATATTCGTCAAAATGACCATACTACCAAAAGCATTATACAGATTTAATGCAATTCCAATCAAAATCCCAATGGTATTCCTCATAGAAATAGAAAAAGCAGTCCAGGAAATTCATTTAGAAAAGTAAAGAGACCCAGATAGCTAAAGCAATCCTTAGCAACAAGACTGAAGCAGGTGGCATAACTATACCAGACCTTAAACTATACTATAGAGCAATAGTAACAGAAACAGTATGATATTGGCACCAAAATAGATTGGTAGACCAATGGTATAGAATAGAGGACACAGAGATTAACCCACATAATCACAGTTATCTTATATTAGACAAATTGCCAAAAACATGCATTGGAGAAAAGACAGCCTCTTTAACAAATGGTGCTAAGAAAACTAGAACTCTGTTAAACAAAATGAAATTAAACCGCTATCTCTCAACATGCACAAAACTCAACTCAAAGTGGATCAAGGACCTAGGAATTAAACCAGAGACTTTGTGTCTAATAGAAGAAAAAGTAGGCCCAAATCTCCACCGTGTCGGATTAGGTCCCAACTTCCTTAATATGACTCCTATAGCACAAAAATTAAAATCAATAATTAATAAATGAAATGCATTCAAACCCAAAAGCTTCTTCTCAGTAAAAGAAACAATCAGTGAGGTGAATAGAGAGCCTACAGCATGAAAGCAAATTTTTACCACTTGCACATCAGATAGAGCACTAATCTCTAGGGTATATAAAGAACTCAAAAAGCTAAACACCAAAAAAACAAATAACCCAATCAATAATGGGCAAAGGAACTGAACGACACTTCTCAGAAGGTAATATATAAAACATTAGAATAAATAAAAAATTTTTTAAAAAAGAAATAAAGGGTGAAGATTCTTTCACACATAGAAGTTCAGGGTTTGTTAGTGGTAAAATTTTCCTGTGACTGTTTGAACTCATGGTCAAGACGAAGAATTTTCTTGAACAAGAGCTACCCTCAGGCTAGGGATATAGCTCAGTAGTACAGCATTTGCTTAGCATGTGTGAGACCTTATATTCAATCCCCCCAGAATTGCCAAAGTAAAAGAAAAAAAGGCTACCCCCAACCTCAACCACTACTATCTAACACCAGATGACTTCAGAAATTATTTTTTACTATAGATTTAACAATGCTTCCTAATGAGTTAAACCTATAAGACATAGAACTTTTATGTGAAATTGAAGCAAAATACATTTTAACAACCAACACTTGAATTATTGTTTGAATTACAAAAAGGAGACAAATATTTAAGTTTTTAAGAATATGCCAAACAAATTTCCAGAGTGGCGGGATCATTTTGCTTTCCCATCAGCAAAGTATGAAAGTTATAGTCACTCTACATTTTTACAAGCAGCTGTTAATGTCACTCTTTTTTAGTTCAGCTTAAGAATATATAATGATATCTCATCATGGTTTTAATTTGCACTTTTCTAATAGCTAACAATGTTGTCCCATTTTTCACTTACTTGTGGAAGTTTTTTAATGTGGTTAGTCAAGTAGTAAGATATTTTACCTGTGATTGGTCTTTTCTCTTCCATGGAGCAAAAAGTCGAGTTGTCTGATCAGTACCAACAGTGATGATAAATTCTCCTTCTGGATCCCACATTAGGTCTTGGACACCATCAAAGTGTCCTGAAATGACAATTTCTGGACTCCACTCTCTCTGCAATAAAAGTACTCATGACACATATCAAAATAACCAAAGGCCACCACCATTCAAAGTAAAGCACTCATGTCTGGCAACAGGAAAGATGGAAACCCCCTAGCAAATTGAAAAGCTAAATATATAAGACAGGATCATAAAATAATAGCATCAGGGGCTGGGACTATAGCTCAGTTGGTAGAGTGTTTGCTTGGTATGCACAAGGCCCTGGGTTCAATCCCCAGCACACACACACACACACACACACACACACACACAAAAATCCCCACAAAATAATAGCATCTCTTTTCTAATCAACCATATTAATTAAACATTCAAATACGTGTTGTACCCTCTGAAACAATTATCTTGGGAAATTTCCCTCCATTCATTTTTCACTGAATGTCTCCTAGCAACACAATCGACTTCATCTTTCTGTGCCTGAAGATATTACAAAAATGGCAGCTATCTCATAGAAACATTAACAGCATTGATTAAGGGGCCGGGGTTATGGCTCAGTGGTAGAGCGCGTGCCTGGCATGCGTGAGGCACTGGGTTCAATCCCCGGCACCACATACAAAATAAATAAATATAATAAAGGTATTGTGTCCATCTATAACTAAAAAATTTTTAAAAAAAGGATTGATTAAATGAGCAAAATGTGTAGAACAATGTAAAGCATGCAAAACAATGCTGCGTGTACAGATACTCTGCTTTTGTTAAACTTAACAATGAAAGAAAAAATATTATATAAAATAAGATTCTGAGTGTGGCTTGCTTTATAAAGTCAAAGGAGTTATAGATTTAAAGTCAAAGGAGTTATAGATTTAAAGGACAGAAATAGACAGAATCAAACCTATTAGATTCACTTACTGAGCAACAATCATGTAATAAATACCAATAGGAAAACACAGAAAATGTCATATGCATGGTCCAGAGTCTCTTTTTACATAACCTTGAACAGTAATAATATCCAGAATATGTAAAGAATTCAAAAAACAAAACACCAAGAAACCCAAATAACCCAACTAATAAACAGGCAAAAGAACATTTCTCAAAATAAGAAATACAAAACAACCAACAAATGTATGAAAAATGTTCAACATCTCTGGCAATCAGAGAAATGCAAATCAAAACTACATTAAGATTTCACCTCATTCCATTAAATGGCAATCATCAAGAATACAAAAAATAAAAAATGTAAGCAAAGATATGGAAAAGGTAAATTCATACATTGTTGGTGGGACTGCAAATTAGTATAACCACTTTGTAAAGCAGTATTGAGATTACTCAATACTGCTAAGAGACTAAGAAAAGAACCACCATATGACCCAGCTACCTGATTCCTTGGTATTTACCCAAAAGAACTAAAACCAGCATATTACATCAGGACATGGTAATGCACACCTGTGATCCCAGCGACTCAGAAGGCTGAAGCAAGAGGATCGTGAGTTCAAAGTCAACCTAAGCAACTTAGTGAGGCCCTAAGCAACTCAACAACATCCTGTCTGTCTTAAATAAAACATAAAAAAGGATGGGGATGTGGCTCAGTGATTTACCCCTGGGTTCAATCCCTGGTACAAAAAAAAAAAGCATATTACAGTGACATAGCCACATCAATGTTTATAGCAGGACAATTCAACAACAGCTAAGTTATGAAACCAGCCCAGGTGCCCATCAACAATGAATAGATAAAGGAAATGTGGTATGTGTACACTATGGAATTTTACTCAGTCATAAAAAAATAATGAAATTATGGCATCTGCTGGTAAATGAACATAACTGGAGAACATTATGCTAAGTTAAATAGGCCAGACTCAGAAAAATCAAGGGTCAAATGTTTTCTCTCATATGTTGAAGCTAGAGCAAAGTATAGGGAGATAAGGGGGATCCCATGAACATAGAGGGTAGATCAGTGGCGTCGAGGAAGGAGACTGAAGGGGAGGGAGGAGGGCCAGGAAGAGGGAGGAGGGCCAGGAAAAGGGAGGAGTTGTGGAACGAAAGTGACAAAATCACACTAATATGAATATACCACACTGAGTTCCACATGTAGGTATATCTATAAAGCATCAATTAAAATAATAATAAATAAATAGAAGAGACCAGCAGAATAGATGCAAGGGGAACAGTGGTAGGGAAAGAAAGAAGGGAAAGAGAAAGCACTATGGACTAAAATGGAGCAAATCATATTCCATACATGTATCACTATGTTAAAATGAACTCCACTATTACGTATAACTATAAGGTACTATAAAAATTCAAAATTTTTAGGGGCTGGTGTTGCAGCTCAGTAGTAGAGCACTTGCCTAGCATGTGTAGACACTAGGTTTGATCCTCAGGACCACATAAAAATAAATAAATAAATAAAGATATTGTGTCCATCTATAACTAAAAAATGTTTTAGTTAAAAATTTCTGTTAGAGGAAAATGAAATTTGTATCAGTAACTGGCAGGTCATTCAAAGCCAAATCTGATGAATATAATCAGTAATCTGGTATTAAAAAAAGTGAAAGAAAAAAATATTAATTTCTTCTATGACATAGAATCAGGTTCTAATGTTAACACTAATATGAGTTTAAAAGTTCTGAGTGATGGGGCTGGGGCTGTAGCTCAGTGGTAGAGCACTTGCCTCTCAGGTGTGAGACCCTGGGTTTGATCCTCAGCACCACATAAAAATAAATAAGAAAATAAATAAAGATATTGTGCCTATTACAACTAAAAAAAATAAAATAAAATAAAAAAGTTCTGAGCAATGGACAGCTCTTTTAGACTAATAGCATAGTTTTCCACAGTAACAATCCTAAAGGGCAGTATTTATTTGCTTTTAAAAAATCACCCACCAAGCTGGGTGTGATGACACATGCCTGTAATCCCAGGGACTAAGAAAGGATCACAAGTTTGAGGCCAGCCTCAGCAACTTGTGAAGCCCTAAGCAAGAGAGGTATATGCCTGGAATCTCAGCTACTCAGGAGGCTGTGGCAGGAGGACTGCCAAGTTTGAGGCCAGTCTCAACAATTGTGAGGCCCTAAGCAACCTAGCAACACTCTGTCTCAAAAAATAAAAAGTGGAGCTGGGGTTGTAGCTCAGTGGTAGAGCACTTGCCTTGTATGTGAGGCACTGGGTTCAATTCTCAGCACCACATATAAATAAATGAATAAAATAAAATAAAGGTTCATTAACAACTAAAAAAAAGATTTAAAAAAAGGGGGGGTGGGGATGTGGCCCAGTAGTTAGGCACCTCTGGGTTCAATCCCCAGTGCCAAAGATAAAAATAAAAAGGGCTAAGGATATAGCTCAGTACTAGAGTACTCCTCGATTCAATCCCTAGTACTAAAAACAACAACAAAAAAACACCCTTGATTGTAACAAATGTACAACTCTGGTTTGGGGTATTGGTATAGGGGGAAGCTGTGCTGGGGTGAAGATACAGAGAACTCTGAATTTTCTGTTCAATTTTGCTACTAACCTAAAATTGCTCTAAAAAACAAAGCCCATTTCCAGGGTAGGGTTGTGGCTTAATGATAGAGTATTTGCCTAGCATATGTGAAGTAGTGGGCTCAATTCTCAGCATTGCATATAAAGAAATGAACATTATAAAGGTCCATCAACCTCTTAAAAAAATTTTTTTTTTAAGAGAGAGAGAGAGAGAGAGAGAGAATTTTTTAATATTTATTTATTTTTTTAGTTTTCGGGGGACACAACATCTTTATTTGTATGTGGTGCTAAGGATCGAACCCAGGCCGCACACATGCCAGGCGAGCGTGCTACCGCTTGAGCCACATCCCCAGCCCTAAAAAAAAAAATAAAAAAAAAATAAAAAAAAAAAAAGAAGCCCATTGGAAAAACAAATCACTCTTAACACTTGATAAGTCAAATTGTAAAGCACAGGTACAGTGAGAATCTATCTTCTGGCTTGTGTCTCTCCTTACTCATCTAATGCTTTTAATTCTATGACAGCCCTCAAAGACCAGCTGAGTTAAGGAAACAAAATTTATCTTAAAAAACATTTTCTACCTTAATAGTGTCATAATTGTTCATCAATCTTAAAGGTCAACTCCAAATGGAGAATGTAAGAAAAAGAGTAGATTCTCCCTATGAACTAAGAAATCAAAACCTCATAGGTGACACAACTATTTCAAGTCCACAAACTAAAAGTTATACAAATGTATGAATTTCTACTTTATAAAAGAAACCATTAGATACATATTCAGAATACACTGTAACATTTAGCTTAATGTTCTTATTTGTTTATTTAATTTAAAATATACTTATATAGTATCCATATATAGCAGCCCTATTTTTCATTTATAAAACAAGAAAAATTTGATGGGGGCAATGCTGGGGATTGAACACAGGGCCTTGCACATGCTAGGCAAATGTTCTACCAATGTGCCACAACCCCAGAATTCATTCAATTCTTCAATGCTGCTGTACTCTTCTTAGAAAAGCATGAGTTTCTTACCTACTATAAACACAGTATAATGTCTTCAGAAATAAGTGATGTCAACTTAAAGGCCTCTCCTATGCTTCTGTACAGTGTTATAAGTAAAACACTATTTAGCTAGGTTGAATATTCACTCGATGTGATTAGAATTGCTTGAAAAGTGCTTTTCTTACTGGGTTAACTGTATTCTGCTTCCAAAGGTGCAGTGCTCCGTGGAAAGCATGAGCAATAATCATGGAACCATCTTCATTGAACTGGCAATCATAAAATCCCAGAGTATTTCCACCTACTTCACCTACTCGAACCTACACAATAACAGAAAACAATTTTCACTTAATAGTCCCATTTCTTTTTAAGATTAAAAAGTTTTCTTAGAAGTAAAGATAGTAAATAACACTAATTAAAGTTTCAAGTCACATACAAAATATAACAATTCTAATTTAGACATAGCTAATACCATTGCCTCACTGACAGAACTATAAGGAGAAATAGGTAAAATCCACTATTGGATTATGAGATATTTTTACATGCTCTCTGTGTAATTGATAGCTCCATCAGAAAATCAGACAAATCAATAAGGAAATAGAATTGAGCACAGCAATTAACAAGTTATATCTACATAATAAGTATGAACTACTATTCCCTGCAGAATATATATTCTCAAGTATAATAGGACCATTTTTTACAATGGAAACGGATTACAGATTTCAAGTTCTAACTCATTTAATGTATACAAAAACTGCAAATTTATATATCTAACAATACAGATTTAGGATTTAAATATTTAGTTTACAAATTCCAAATTTCTGTTCCTTTTTTTTTTTTTTAAAGAGAGAGAGACAGAGAGAGAGAGAGAGAGAGAGAGAGAATTTTAATATTTATTTATTTTTTAGTTTTCGGCGGACACAACATCTTTGTTTGTATGTGGTGCTGAGGATCGAACCCGGGCCGCACACACGCCAGGCAAGCGCACTACCGCTTGAGCCACATCCCCAGCCCCAAATTTCTGTTCCTTAGGTATCCACATTTTACCTGTTCTAGCCAAACTCCTGACTCTTCATCTGGAGCCCAGAGAATCATGGTTTTGTCCATTGAGGCAGACAATAATCTCACTGGCTGCTGTAGAACACCATCTAAAGAATAAAAACTAATACCTTTAGGTGATTAACAAGCACTGTGCTTGTATCAGAAACAACACAATAAGCATACTGCAAGAACATTCACTGAAGCATTGTTTATAATAGCAAAGATGTGCAAATGGCATAAAGGCCAACCATTAGAAGAACAGATAAACAAGCTATGGTATATTCAAGCAATGAAATATTATAGTGCAATTTAAAAAAATAACTAATCACATGAATCAACATGGATATACTTCCAAACATTTTAAATTAAAAACATATCTTGTAAAAGAATAAAAATATATAGGTATGAAGTTTTGATATATTATAAATAAAAACAATATTATTTATTGGTATACAAATGTGCAATAAAAGAATACACATATGCATAGGAATGATAGGCACTAAATTCAGTACTGTAGTTGCCTCTACAGAAGGATGGAAGGGGAGGTTTAAAAGTACAGGAATTATTGGTATATATAATATCTAACATTGTTTTTCACTATGGAAAATTTGGCCGCAATCTCTCTAATCCTGAATTATCTTAGAAAGTAAGATAAAGAGCTTAGTTGCAGCTTGATGATGTGGAACTTTAACATGTGTGACTCACTTTGATTTTTAGTCTGGTCAATTGTGGTCTCGTATAAGAGCTGAGTCCAAAATAATGGCTTAATCTTGTTTTAACAGTGAAAATGCAATTTCAAATTATTAATAAAAGAGAAGACTGGACTTTGTTTTTAAATTAACCTTGCTTGAGTTGCTAGTTGGTTCTACAGTGCAGAAAAGGTGAAGCAGTAACCCTTGGCAGAGTCCTATGTTAACTGACAATAGAGGGGCTTATTAGACTAGTAAAACTTGAGGTATTATGAGCTGGAAATAAAAGAAGCCACTAACAAAGGCCAAATGGGATGCATCAGAGTTGGCCCAAAGAGAGAGAACAATAAAAAATTTAAAGACAGTGAGAAATATAGCATAATGTAATAAGAGCTGAATGGTGATTCCTTGAGCATTAATTACCATTATTCTTATCTTGGGGAAGGGGATGGATAAACCATAAGGCCTGGCCTTGCTCAGCTCTATACCCAGCACCAGCTTGGGCATGATAAAACCACCACTCCATAAATGGAACTTATGAGCAAAAGAAAGAAGGGAAAAAGTTCTTACTTTTTCATAAGTATTATATCTCAGTATTATTAACTTTATTACCAAGGCAAAAGGTTCCTGTGAAAGAAGCTTGAAAGTCAATTTTCCTTAAAATCTCTTAATGACTAGGTAGAAACTTTTAAGAAATAAAGTTAATGGAGGTGTGGTAGTTTCAGCATCACAACAAAGATCATACTTCACCCAATTAAGAGAGAAATTTTCAATGGAACTTAGTGTCCACCACACCAGGAACGCAGCCTTACACTCCACCAACTTGAAAATGTATTATATCTTAAGATTTCTAATCACCCTCATAAAAATCCTCCACTTCAGCTGACAAGCTTAAAATACTGCAAGAGTTAACTGAAATGGGATCTGCATGTTTTTCTTCTTACCTTTGTAAAATGAAGGTTGCCAATGAACCGCATTTACCCAGTTTTCATGACCAGCCAACACAGTCTCCAGAGTATTTGCAAACGTTATTTTACTACCTACAACAAAAGCAATGAAGGTATTTTTCCCTCAAATATCTGCTAAAAAGAATATATGCATGACCAATTCAGTTGTGCAACTACATTTAAAAATTAGAATGAAACATAACAGATGAGATTCAACAAAAAGAACCAGTATTCTAAATTTTATTAACCTTACCCACTCTTCAAAATAATAAGAGATAAAGTTTTAAAAATGAATTTTTCTCTATCTGGTCAAATATTAAGGAATGTTTTACTAAAAAAAAAAAAACTTTTTGAAACAGCTGTTATACAGTGATTATAAAGCAAAAACATACACACTATAAGTGTATTGAAACATTACATGCACAATTTTTATGATTTTTTTGTGTCCATTTAAAAATTAGGGCTGGGAAAAGGGCACGGTAGTACATGCTTGTTATCCCAGCTCCTTGGGAAGCTAAAGTAGGAGGACTGCAAGTTCGAGGCCAGCCTTAGCAACACATTGTCTCAAAATAAAAAATATTCAAAAAAGGGATGGTATGTAGTTCAGTGATAGAGTGTGCTGGGTTCAACACCTAGTACTGCTAAAACAAAACAAAACAAAATGAAAAAACAGGGTTAGGGGTGTAGCTCAATGTTAAAAGCACTTTCCTAGCATGTGCAAGGACCTGGGTTCCATCCCCAGCACAGCGAAAAATAAATAAATTTAAATTTAAATATCTACATATATAAATATATTTTTTAAATATTTATTTTTTAGAAGTAGTTGAACAATACCTTTATTTTATTTATTTTTATGTGGTGCTGAGGATCGAACCCAGGGCCTTGGACATACTAGACAAGCACTCTACTGCTGAGCCACAACCCCAGTCCCTACATATATATATTTTAAAAGCAAACAAAGAAAGGCCAGCCTCCTTGTTTCTACACTCCTTATCAAGATACAACCTAAAATACCATTTTTAAAAAATAAAATAAATGCAGAAACAAGGAACATTAATTAAAACAAAATAATTTAAGATAATTTAAAACAAAATAATTAATGAACAATTTTACATTTGGGTATAGCTACTCATAATATTCTGGTCATATCATTTATTTGTTATCCTCACAAAACTCTATACCCAAATTTCAACTCTAATAGGCTTTATAACAGTATACCTAGGTGAACAATGCTTACTGAGAACTAATTTTATAATCTAGATACACATGTAAAAAAAAAATCTCTTTCAAATTCAACAAATCAACAGTATCTACCATGCAAGGGTAACATTCTAATGCTAGACAGTAAGAAAATCAAAATAAAATCAATTTAAAAAATTAAATAAATACACAAACACCAAAAATAAATAGATAAATAAAATCTACATTCTTGGCTATATTAAAAAAAAAAGTAATCCAATGTAGAGATTTAGCTAGTCTCTTAAAAATACACTCCAACAGGCTGGGTGCAGTGGCACACACCTGTAATCCCTGCGGCTTGGGAGGCTGAGGTAAGAGGATCACAAGTTCAAGACCAGCCTCAGCAACCTCAATGATGCTGTAAAGCAACCAAGTGAGACTCTGTCTCAAATAAAAAATTAAAAAAAAAATTAAAAAAAGAAGAGATAGGGATGTGGCTCAGTGGTTAAATGCCCTTGGGTTTAATCCTTGATGCAAAAAGAATATACTCCAACAAAAGTATGAGTAATTTACACTATTACCTTATTTCTTTCTATGCTAAAATTGCAAATTCAGAAACCTTTTACAAATTAATTTATTGGGAAACATTAAACATTATAGCTTAGAAGAAAAATAATTTTTAAATATGAAAAATAACTCAATTTCACATACGAATAAAAACCAAAACCATATCAGTTTCAGATAGGAATCCGACACTTCTAATAAAATGAACCTTCACATAGATGTGTGTTGAAATAGATAAAATGACTCGGCCAGTAGACTCAAGTACAGCAAATATTTTCAGTTACTCACTTCCGTTTTCAATAGTAAAAGTATTTTCCTTCAGTCTTATATTATCATCCTGAGTTTCTGAAGATGTCGATTTTACATACAACCTCCATATTCTTATCAGGCAATCTTGTGAACAGCTTGCTAGGAAAAGATCTTTACCTAATTAAAAAACAGATGGTATAATTTTTAAATGTAGATATAAAAAACCCTTCATTCATTTGACCTACATTCATTTTAATAAATACTGACAAACACAGATGCAATAATAAATGTTATTCATAGATGGTTCTACCAAGAACTTTTCAAGAATGCCTTCATGTAGACAACATAGTTGGCATCATCTTGAAACATCAACCTGGTTCATCTTCTACCACCAATTAACAGTTAACAGAGAGATATGTATCCTCTTTACTAATTGGGACAAGAGAAATATGTAAGACATAAAGAAAACTTTAAAATTAAAACACAGGAGGGCTGGGGTTGTGGCTCAGAGGTAGAGCGCTTGCCTACCATGTGTGAGGCACTGGATTCGATCCTCAGCACCACATAAAAACAAAATAAAGATATTGCATCCACATGTAACTAAAAAATAAACTATAACTAAAACAAAACAAAACAAACTAAAACACAGGAGACTGCTTTTTTGGAAGTTACACATACTTGTTCCCGTCAGCTATACATCAGCAAAATTTCATACTGACCAAAGGCTGCCCACTCCACGCCTCTTATCCAATCCTCGTGTCCACTGAGAGAAAGCATTTTCTGAAACTAGTAAGATAATGAAAATCACTGGGCTTGATAATTTAACATTTTCACATATATTGACTTCATTTTATCTCAGTCAGTCCTACTGCTTTTATTAAGAATGCTACCTGATTAAACACAGGATAAAGCCCTCATTTGGGAACAAAAAAAATCTCATCATGTAATACTTAAGTCATTAACTGAACAACTCTGAGTTGATAACACAATATCTATAGATATCAAGTAATTTAAATGTTTACAAGATAAAATGACATGCTGTGGATACAGTATATAAAAACACTGGATCCTACAGAACAGAAACTGGGCCTAGAGTTAACCAACCTAATTCCTGGAACTTCTTTCCCTTAGTTTAGGACACTCAAAGTGTAGGTAAAACTCAGAAGGATAAATAAACACTGGCTTTACTACAGGTATGTTATACCTCATTTGAAATTAAAAAAAAAGCACTACCATGGCATCTTCCTTCTCTCCAGAACCAAATTACCTGATTACCTGTTTCCCCCAACAACTCGGCCTGGTGGCTAAGGCTGAAATTACTTGATGTTCAAATAAAAAAAAGAAAGACTATCTAATAGAAGAATTGTCAAGGAAAGATTCCCCTATTGGACGATTTTGGTTTGAATTTTAACATTCCTGAATTATAATTTGTAAGTAGTCCGTATTAAGATATATGACTAAGTGGATAGGAATTCTCGTCTCCTAATAAATATCATTATTTACCTGACCATTTTGTTGAACAAATAAATGAATTTTGCAGTCATCATCACCACATGCTAATATTGGTACTAGAAGAAAAAAAAAAAAAAGGCATGACTGTAAATACCCCATCACAAGTAGGATCACCTACATGGATTCTAAACTCTATGTAAAGTATCCTGACTTCCATTTCCCACACCACTGAACAAACTGAAAATGTTCAATGAATATCTCCAGGAATAAAATGTGATACTCAAAAACATATTAGTCAATGGTTACTTAACAAATAATAACAATAAACTCAGACAATTAGTATCTATGCTACTTATGATAGAAGGAGCAATGTAAAAGAAGCCCAAGAGCAAGTAGGGAGTCAGGTGTGCTGGTGTATGCCTATATTCCCAGTGGCTCAGAAGGCTGAGGCAGGAGGATCACAAGTTCCAGGTCAGACTCAGCAATCTAGCAAGGCCCTAAGCAAGTTAATGAGACACTCTCTCAAAATAAAAAATAAAAAGGGCAGGAATGATGTGGTGGACATTATTATCCAAAGTACAGGTATGAAGGCACGAATTAGATGTCAACATACTTTATATACAAACAGAGATATGAAAAATTATGGTATATATGTGTAAAAAGAATTGTAATGCAAAAAAAAAAAAAACCCAGAGTACATGTATGAAGAAATGAATTGGCATGAACATACTGTATATACAAAGATATGAAAAATTGTGTTATATATATGTAATAAGAATTGTAATGCATTCCACTGTCATGTATTTAAAAAATAAAATCAATTTAAAAATTAAATAAATACATAAACACCAAAAATAAATAGATAAATAAAATCTACATTCTTGGCTGTATTAAAAAAGGGGGGGGGGGCGCGGCGGCAGGAATGTGATGCAGTGGTAAAGCACCCCTGGGTTAAATCCCCAATACCAAAAAAAAAAAGAGCAAATAGGGTACATTTTTACCATCTAAGCCAAAAGACCAATATGAGAAGCTGTTAGTCCAACTGAATAATAAATAGCTACTCTGAGCACAGCATCACTATTAGTGCAAAGATGTACAGATATGTTTGTAACTTCAAGAACTTTACATTTTACTGAAGACTGAATTCAATATTAAAACAAAGTAAAAGATCAAGTAGTAAGTAATTAAATACGTAGCTAAAAAGCTTTGAAAAGAGTGACTAAAATGAGCTATCTTTAATAAGACAAAAAACAAATTCACACTATCTAAGGAAAGCCCTAATGACTCAGGAGCAAGATAAAACCTGGATTCTTTTCTAAGGAAATACTGTGCTACCAAATGTGTTTTTAAAGGTCGTCTCACTTTAAATCAAAACAAAAACTCCAGTCACTTGGCCTCAATAAATGAAGAGAAATGAAATTCTATGTTAAAAACCAGATGCTTCCAGATCCTTCTCTCAAGGAACCCTTGCACAAGAGGGAACATAACATGAAACTATAAAGTCACAGCTTCTGCTGCAGAGTGCAAGAAAGACTGGCACTTCTAGGCCCTTTTTTCATCATTCCTGTCCTAGTAACAGAGGTGGCAAAGTGAATGACTGCCTCACGTTGGCTATCACTTTTGTGAAGGAAAATGAAAAGATAGGTACAACTGAGTTGCATAGCAAAAGGAAAATTTTTCTATTTGGAGATTTTAAGTGGGCTCGACAAACTATCACCATGCAAGATTTGAAAAGGCTGTCATCTTGAGAGAAAGGCTCACATGGTTCATCTTCTGTACACTTTCAACTTATCTCAGACCTTACCTTCTAAAGAATTAGACACTTTTCCCAAATTAGAACCATAAAACATCCATGTTCATAAGCAGCTATATCAATCTTCAGTATATATTAAGTTACTTAAATTTTCAACAGCTACAAATTTCCTAATAGCCTCCTGCAACCTTATGTTCTAAACTTAGATCATTTGAATATTGTAACAAAAGTGTTTTATCCACATCTCAATTTGTTTCATGAAAACTTTTAGATATAAGGCTGAGGGTATGAGGCTGGGGTTGTGGCTCAGTGGTAGAGCACTTGCCTTACACACATGAGGCAATGGGTTCAATCCTTAGCACTACACAAAAATAAATAAATAAAGATGTTGTGTCCATCTACAACTAAGAAAAATATTTAAAAAAAAAAAAAAGGCTGAGGTATAGCTCAGTGACAGAATGCAGCCTAATGTGTGAAGCCCATGGTCTGACCACCAGTACCACCAAAAAAACACCCCCAAAAAAGTGAAAACAAACAAATATAAAATTAAGATACATACAGGTCTTTTAGGCTCTAGTTGTATGGAGATATATAAATATATTGATCTTTTATTATATACTTACAAGGATACTCACCATCAGTATTAGGCAAAAAGGATAAACAGAGAGCCAGAGCAAATCCATTTCCAAAGTTCAACGTCTGAAGGCATGTTACTAAGAAAAAATTTAAAAACACCATACCATAAACAACCATCTCTGACCATCACAGACCTGGCTATCAGCTGAGAGATGAGAGAAGTCAATCTTAAGCCCTTACTTGACCAGGTGACATTAAATGACTAAATACTAACAAGGTTACACAGAACAAAATGACTCATGAAAATGCTTAGAAGGCCAGGCATGATGGCGCATATCTGTAATCCCAGCA
Source organism: Marmota marmota marmota (assembly GCF_001458135.2). NCBI lineage: Eukaryota > Metazoa > Chordata > Mammalia > Rodentia > Sciuridae > Marmota > Marmota marmota. Next base: position 29,887,052 of record NW_025999990.1, read on the forward strand.
ATACAAGAGGCCAAGGTAGGAGGATTGCAGGTTCAAGCCACACTCAGTAACTTAGTAAGATCCTGCTTCAAACTAAAAAATAAGATAAAATGGGCCTGGGATATAACTCAGTGGTAAAGCTTAGAAGGAATTTACATTGTTAGTTTGGTGTAGGGGAATTTTGAAAAGATTGTAAAAGAAAAACATTTAGATTACAATTGTAGCATTCTTAAAGTTATCTGAATGTTTGAAAAAGTTGTAGGTATGCTCCTCTAGTTTTCTTTCATTTGATAATTACTATTTCATTCATCAGGATTATAATACCTCCAGACCTACCTTCTGAACCCTTTTTAAGCCAGAGTCCAACTGTGGAATCTGAAGCAGCAGAAACTATCAGTGTGTGTACTGCAGCACCTGATGACCCCTTCTGGTAAACAGCATGCACTGCATAAACAGGTCCTTCATGGCCTTGGAGATGAACTTTTTTTAAAAGCTGAATCAGAATGAAAGACAAAAGAATTATGATTAAAAAAAGGAATTATCAGTTTCACCTTTATTTAGCTGGGATCATAGGATTAAAGGTGCCAATTAATGTATGGCACAGAAACAGGTCCTCCAAGTTGAAGAGAATGAAAACATTCAAGAAGTCTATGTTAATAGCACACAAAAATAAACACCCTTTAACTCAGCAATGTCACATTAAAGAATTGACTCTAAGAATAGTACTAGTATAGCAAGTAACAGTAAAAGACAAATGAACAACAAGGATCTTCACCACATGCTGTTTATAATAGTGAAAAATCACAAGCAACCCAAAATTATCAATAGATAACTGATGAAATAAATTAGAGTACACATACATTATATGTATACAATAAAAATGATAATATAGATAAATGTATGCCTACTAATTTAGATAAATGTATGCCTACTGCCATGGAAATATGTCCATGACATTGACATTTTTTGAAGAATATAGTCCAACTTTGTGCAATGTCCTTCTTTTTGGATTAATCTGATGTTTCCTCATGAATAAACTCGGAATGTACATTTTGAATAGATTCAGGATATATATTCTAACAGCATTACTATACAAGTGGACCATAACAAGAGGCACAAATCAGTTTGTCAAAATTTTAGTTATGTTAACCCTGTAATCTTAGTAGTTTCTTTCAGTTGTTTTTTTTTTTCCACTGTGAAGTTAAAATGTTTTTGGTGATAATATGAAAATATGTTTATACCAAGTATGGCTGCAAAACAGAAAAATGGAACACAGAAATGGAAATTTGCTCATCAAATTGATCTACTTGCCCTGCAACATTCCTTCTGGTATTCTTTTCACTGCTTTTTTTTTTTTTTTTTTGCTGTTTGTTTGTTTGGGAGTACTAGGGACTGAACCTGGAACCTTGGCATACTACACAGTGCTCTAACACTGAGCTGCTTCCCAAGCCCAGGTCTGTGAGTTTCTTTCAAATGTGTAAGATTCCACTACTTCCTTTGAAAGATCTTCTCTTTAAATTGTCTGACAAAATAAGTGTTTCTTCAATGTCTGCTCAGTTGTTTTCCCAATTACTTAAGCAAAAATCTACCACTGAACAAAGTAGCTAATACTTATGCATTAAGATCTGTACACTAACTTTAATCATTAATCTATGGCTTCTTTGAAAAAATATTTCCAAATGGTTCACACACAGTACAATCTGTTTTATGCATAATTACACACAGAGAACTAAGGATCTGGAATGTTGTTATTCAGAAAGTTAACTATGCTCAGATTTTGTATAGTTTTTTTCCTTCCTTAAAATTTTCTGTATTTATAAATTTTATTTACATGAACCTATATCATTGTCCCCTAAAAAAATTAAATATAATGAAAATATTCATTTTACACATTTAGGCAGGGTTATAGTTCAAGCATCAGAAAATTTTAAGCACATGCATGCGTGTGCACACATACAAAACAGAAGTAATCTCTCAAGTTCACTAGCTTTTTAAGAAACAATGCTTACTGTTCAAAGACCCAAACCTCTTATTACACCAACTTAAACTTCCTTTTTTTTTTTTTTTTGTGGTGCTGAGGATTGAACCCAGGGCCTTGTGCATGTGAATGTGAGGCAAGCACTCTACCAACTTAGCTATATCCCCAGCTCTAGATTTCCTTTGATCAGCAGTCAAAGTGCACTGAGCACCCAAGGAAATGCACATGGGGAAGAACATGTAAGCCCATAAGGAGGTTAGAGTATATGGCCCCTTCCTCTGAATCCTTATTCTTTCATCCCTCTTTTATGCCTTTCAGCCCCCTTTTTCTCCTCTTCCTCCCAGTTTGGCCTCACATTCTCCCCCTTTCTACATCTGCTGTCTGCCATCAGATACGACTGCTTAACCTGAAATCCTCTATTGTCAGGAGATAAGAGGGACAATACTGAGGAAAGAGTCTTCAAGTCTCCCCTCAAAGTGTCAAAAACAAATGCTCAAATATCTCTTTCTGGATTCTTCTGCCAAGATTGGTCTAAACAGGAGCCAAGTTTGCTACATTCCCCCACTCAAGTTCAGGTGGCTCCAAAACCTACCTCCATATCTGCCTTCTATTTTTGAGGATATGTCAGGTTATCTAACCTACAGTTCAAATAACATGTCTACAACTGATTCCACATCGTCCTTCCTACTTCCCTATTTTTCTCTATAAAAACACCTTTCTCTCAGGGCCCTAAAAGGAAGTCACATCATTTTTCATTGTTTATTTACCTGCCATCAGATCAACACTCTTTTTTTAAAATATTGTTTTTAGTTGTAGGTGGACACAATACCCCTGCCAAGAATCGAACCCAGTGCCTCATACACGCTAGGCAAGCATTCTACCACTGAGCCACAACCCCGGGCCAGATCAACACTGTTTTGACAACCAATCAGTCAATAGTAAAATAATTTTCCTTCAAAAATATATCCCATATCCTTCCCTTTATATTTTTTCCCATACTAATTTGGCATTCTGGTATCAGATTAATCTTCTTTTGATACTCATATTCCTGGACTTAAAAATTGTTGCTGACTTCCAAATGCATACTAATAAAGAAGAAATACTTAAAGCTAGTATTCAAATTCTGACATGATCTTCTATTGTATTTCACTAAAACTACTGTCCACAATGTATGATCTAGTAACATTTCCTAAACTGTTCCTCAGAGTTACAAAGGATGCTAAGAGATTTAAGAGATGGGGAAAAGATTCGTACATGTAATAAAATTGCTATTTTTTCCCCACCTGGATCCTTTCCGTTTTAATTTCCCCCAGGGCACTCATATTGCACTTTAACACTCAACACAAAGGCCACCTCTTAAATCTTTTTTGAATTCCCATAGCACTATGGTTGTTGGGCAACAAGTTAGCACACCTATGCATGGAATCACCTGACGTGTAATTATTCCAGTTCATTTTGCCTTCAAAACTATGTACATGACTCATGAGTAGGAGGACTCTGCCTTATCTGTATCTTCTGCATGGTAGATGTTCAGATATCTAATATACCAACTTTTTTCACTTTTAATCTTTGCTAATAGAGTGAAACAATCTAATTGTTCATCAGTAGAGGACCATCCACACCATTCAGTACAGATAATATCATTCAGGATTTACGTAGGCCTAAATTCATGTGGCAGTACCTGCCCTGTTAACACAGTAACAATTTTTACTACCACTGAAAACAGAACAGTCCATGTAAGAAGAGTTTGAAAATTATTCCAAAATGACATGGAATTCACAGAGATGATTGAAAGCACATTGAATATGGGGAGGAAAAAAAGAAAGCAAGCATATGAATATTGGAACAGAGCTGAATAGGGGAAGTGATACAGGGCCTATGAAGTATAGAAAATACAACATCTGGATTACAGATAAACAAAAATGATGGAACTTCATAAAAGAAAGACAGGAAAAATGAGGGGGAAAGTTTGCAAATAGAAATGTTTCCTTATAAATGTCTACCCACTTGATTATTCTCTATTTCCCAGTGAATCACTTGATTGTCAGATCCTCCAGAAACTAATTCAGTAGAAGGAGCTGAAAAAGAAAAATCATATCTTAGTAAATATTTTTATTTATTTCATTACCCCAGTTATTTTTTTAATTCAGTTATACAAAACATAAGATCCAAATTAGAATAAGTTATACTCCATGTACACATAATATGTCAAAATACATTCTATTGTCATGTATATCTAAAAAGAACAAATAAAAAAATAAAAATAAATTTTTAAAAAAAGAAGAAGAAGAAAGGAAAACATATAAGAACTCTCCTACATTTCTTATCTGGATTCATCAAGATTAACTTTTGCCTTATGTCTTATACTTTCTAAATTTGTACATATTTTTTTTCAAACCATTAAAAATTAAGCTGCAATTAAAACTACACTGAGATTTCATCTCATACCAGTCAGAATGGCAGTCATCAAGAGCACAAATAACAATAAATAAAGGAGAGGATGTGGAGAAAAAGGAATACCTTTACACTCTTGGTGACTATAAATTAGTGTAACCACTATGTAAATCAGTGTGGCAGTTCCTCGAAAAGCTAGACTCATGTACTCATGGTATCACCGTATAACCCAGTTATACCACTTCTTGGTATTTACCCTCAAGAATCAATGTCATCATCTGGCAATATATGCATACTCATGTTTATAGCAGACAATTCGTAATAGCCAAACTATAGAACCAGGCTATGTCCATCAATGGATGAATGGATAAAGAAAATGTATGTATACATAAATGGAGTTTTATTCAGCCATAAATAAAAATAAAATTATGGTATTTGCAGGAAAATGGATAGAACTAGAGACCACTGTGTTAAGCAAAACAAGTCAAAACTCAGAAGGTCAAGGGTTATATATTTTCCCTCAAATGCGGAAGCTAGAGAAGAAAAAGGAAAGCAAAGGTGGGGCTGGATGTCATGAAAATCAAAGGGAGATCAGAAAAGGAAAGCAATCAAGGGGTGGGAGGCAGGGAGGGAGCTAGGGAGCGATATTGGCTAAATTATATTGTTATGCTGTGTATAAGTACAGATATGTAACAGCAAATCCCATCATTATGTACAATTATAATGCACCAACAAAAAAAGATGGAAAAAATAACTTGCAAACTCTGTGACTGCAAAGAGTTTTCCATGTATCTCCTAAGAACTAGAACATTTTCCTAATTTACACAATAGAATTATCACACTGGAGAATTTTAACATTGACACAATATTACAATACAATATACAGTCCATATTAAAATTTTCCAAATTATTCCAGTAACACTTTTCATAACTTTTTGTTTTAGATTTGGAATCTAACTAAGGATCATATCTCATAACAACATTTTTATAATCTTCTTTAATCTAGAATAGTCTCCCAGTTCCTCTCTTTTTTCTGACAATGACAGTGCAGACTGACCGTTTTGTAATATCCCTCAATATGGATTTGTCTGATTATTTCCTCATAATTTGATCCACACTAAACACTATTGGCAGGAATAACTTATGAGACTTTACAATCAGCTGCTGCTATCAAGCATCCAACTTACTTTTTAGATTAGACATATACTTCAAAATAGCTCTTTTAAACATTAACAATTTCGTGGTGATACAGAAAAAAAATAGAAGTTCCAGAAAAGCAGAAAATAGCATAATTTTGGCTTAGTTTACATTTTCCATTTATTTATTTCCTCTGCCCTATGTGCTAGATATTTAGGGAGGCAACAGGGAGATAGTCCAAAGATTATTATAAAATCTTTTCAGCTATAAAAAATAAATAAGTATGGGCTGGGGCTGGGGCTCAGTGGTACAGCACTTGCCTGGCACATGTGAGACACTGGGTTCGATCCTCAGCACCACATAAAAATAAATAAATAAAACAAAGATATTGTGTCTGTCCACAACTAAAAAATATTCAATAAATAAATAAATAAGTAAACAAACTCTGTTAGACTTATACTCCAGAGGTCGCAAACTCATGTCCCAACTCTGCTACTGGTCAACTCGGATCTTGGACTCCAATCTCTTCATGCACCACAAAGTCATGTAGCCATATATTTACATGATTTTGAGAATAATTATAATAAAGCACACAAAAGTAATATAATAAAATCAGACATTTTAAGAATATGAAGTAGTGTTATTAAATTTTTATATGTCCCTATGCAGTGGCTGGAAAGGATATCTGAATTATCTGGGGACAGATCCCTGTTCTTAGAGGAAATCAATCATAATAGTTATAGATTACAGTGATACACAATCAATTCATTTCATGTAACCTCACTTTTAAAAAGAGATCAAGTACACAAGCCCAAATTAACATTTCATAACAAATTCCTATACAGAGAATCAAGTAGTCTTTGATGCCTGATCGTTGCAACTAATATAATTTTAATGGTCTTCACATAGGCATTAACAGCCATTCCTTGTACTACTTAGTGGTTTTTACTAACCTGATACATGACCAATCCTGTTTTACCAATTGAAATAAGTAGCTTATTAAACATTTTTAAATGTCATAGATAAAATCATAGCAAAGTCTCATTAATTCAAGAAATTCTACATTTGTGCCTAGATCAGAATGAAAAATAAACTTAATTCAGATTCTACAACAATATTACAATACATATATTTCAAGATACTTTTAGATATTCCACTGGATTTTGGAAGTACCACTTAAAAGCAATCAATATGTTAACTAAGAATATGGAGCCAGTGAATCTTGGGGATGAAAAAAAAATAATCCACAGTAGTCTGGTAATTTTCAAATATTTTGGTCTCAGGACTCCTTCACACTCTTAGAACTTTTGAGGATTCCAAAAGACTTTTGATTATATGAGCCATATGAAATCAAGACTGAGAAATTTGAAAGGTACTTGATTAATAGTTTACTTAAAAATGATAATGAAGCTCATTATGTATTGACAAAAATAACATTTTATGGGGTTTGGAAAATACCAGTGTTTTTTAAGAAAATAATAACAGAGGCATGTTTTACATTTCCACAAATTTCTTAATGTCTGACTTTATTAGAGGGAAGCTGGATTTTCACAATTACTTCTGTATTTAATCTATTGAAATATCATATATGTATGGCTGCTGGAAAGCTGTACTTTGGGACTGGATGTGAATGAAAATCTCAGCTTAGGCCCTGCTTACAGGTTTTCAGTCAAAGATATGGGCAGAGCTGGGGCTGTAGCTCAGTGGTGAGTGCTTGCCTAGCATGTGAGGCACTGGCTTTGATCCTTAAAACATAAAAATAAACAAATAAAAGAATATTGTCCATCCACAACTACAAAAAATTTTTTAAAAGATGTAGGCAATAGAGGAGGGGGTGTCTTGCCCCTCATCTTAATCAGTGCTGTGTCATCTATGTTCCAACCACCATAAAGTAAAAATAGAAGTCAAATATTACACTGGGCATTCCATTTTTCTTCTATTTTCCAACTGAACTAATTAGATAAGGTAATGCTACATTAAGAGAAGTAATGAAAGAAAAATGACTAACTATATCTCATCAGAAAACCATTAAACTGAGATTTAACAATCAGATTAATACTTACAGCCATCCTGCTTACAAATCCATTGTACACAATTAACTCGCGCAGTGTGACCATTCAGGTTGGTAACAACCACCCTTTTCTTTAAAGAAGAAAACAGCAGTTAGTAAATTAGAATTATCCTACAGAGGAATTAAAAAATTAGTAGAAATGAGATTTCAGTGTTTTTGATACTAATAAAAAGATCAGAGTTAGAGCAACAGAGCTGCCTTCTGCAATTCATAAACTTTATGAGTAAGTCATCCATTCACTCCATATCACTCTTGCCTTTCTCAACACTCTCCACATTCCCAGTGTCCTGTGCTTTCATTACACTGTCAGGTTTTCATTTGCCTAGTTCTGCTTACCCTCCCATAGGGCCCCTATCCTTCTCCTCTGGGGAACCTGTCCTGACTTTCCAGGTTAAACAACCAATCTCTTTCTTTTGCACCACAGGCTCAGGGACTATCTCTACCATGCTTACACTAATTTCAGGGTTTCCTTAACAAAAGAATCTGTTGTCAGAGAAATTCATAATGAATGTATAAAATTAAGGGCTCACTCTCCATTCCATGGTTGACCAGGTAGTAAGTAGGTTCTTTAACCCCAATGACACAAAGTCATGAGGCCACAACTACTAAGGAACTTATATATCAGATCCGTGCAAGGCATCCTGCCAGATTCCCAGCTGACCCTCACCCTGTTGCTTTTACCAAATGGTCCCACACTTGAGTGTTCTTACTTCACCCACTAGTGAAAATTTTAACTGACTATGGTGTCTACTTCTTCTTCTTGAATTTTTTAAGTTTTTCTCTTTTTTTCTTGTCTTTTCAATTCTTTGGTGCCTTCTTCTTTTTAACACCTTTCTCCGTTGTCAACAGCACTGACTTCCAGGTTAAACAATCTAGAACAGGATTCCTATCTGTTTGTATGCCAACCAGAATCTCATGACTGGGAAAAAGGAACACAGAGGGAAATGCGCACTAATCTACTTAAACATGGGTTGTTTGAGGTTGGGAAACAATTTACTGTGTTTTATCATCTCTCCCACTGGAATGAAAAATCCTCAAGAAAGGAAGCAGTAATTATTCATTATCTATGTAATCACCACCCAGCCTAAGGCTAGCCCAGAGGGTCCCTAAAAAGGTGCTGTTTCAGTATGGAAAATTGGGAATGGAACGAACATTTGACCCAGCTATTCCTCTCCTCAATCAATACCCAAAGGACTTGAAAACAGCATACTACAGGGACACAGCCACATCAATGTTTATAGCATCACAATTCACAATAGCGAGAAACTGTGGAATCAACCTAGATGTCCTTCAATAGATGAATGGATTAAAAAAAGTGTGGCATATATACACAATGGAATACTAGTCAGCAATAAAAGAGAATAAAATCATGGCATTTGCAGGTAAATGGATGGAGTTAGAGAAGATAATGCTAAGTGAAGTTAGCCAATCCCCAAAAAACCAAATGCCGAATGTTTTCTCTAATATAAGGAAGCTGATTCATAGAGGGGTAGGGAGGGGGAACATGGGAGAAATAGATGAACTCTGGATACGGCAGAAAGGTGGGACAGGAAGGGAGGGGTTATGGGGTTAGAAATGATGGTGGGATGTGATGGACATTATTATGCAAAGCATATGTATAAAGACATGAATTGGTGTGAATATACTTTGTATACAACCAGAGATATGAAAAATTATGCTCTATATGTGTAATAAGAATTGTAATGCATTCCACTATCATATATAAATTAAAAAATTAATTTAAAAAAGGTGCTGCTTTAATTCAGCCATAAAGAAAAATGAAATTCTGGCATTTTCAAGAAAATGGATGGAATTAGAGACTATTATGTTACGTGAAATAAGTCAAACTCAGAAAATTGAGGGTTATATGTTTTCTCTCATATGTGGAAGCCAGAAAGGAAAAAGGAAATCAAAGGTGGGGGTGCATTTCCTAAAAATCAAAGAAAGATCTGCAGAGAAAAGGGATCAAGGGGTGAGAGGTAGAGAGGAAGCGGGAAATGCTGGGAGTGATACTGGTCAAGTTATATTGTTATATTGTATGTGTGTGTGAACATGTAACAATAAATCCCATCAATATATACAACTATAATGCATCAATAAAAAATATGACAAAAGTGCTACTTGAGCATCATTCCCAAAACTTTATTTAAGCATTTCACATGCTCCACCCCCATATTTAATGAAACACTCAACAAGCAAATACTTAATAAAACCAAGTACTTCTTAAATTCAATATACTTCTGTTTTGATATATTAAAGTCCCCTAACATGGCCAACAAGTTAGCCTTACAAATGTGATGGAAGCAGGAGAGCTTGGGAAAAATGGAGGAACTTTGATTGGGCAAAGGGGAGGGAGGGGTCAGGAGGGGTATGGGAGCAGGAAAGATGGGGAATGAGATGGACATCATTACCCTAGGTACATGTATGACTGCACATATGGTGCAACACTACATCATGTACAACCAAAGAAATGAAAAGTTGTGCTGCAATTGTGTACAATGAATCAAAATGCATTCTGCTGTCACATACACCTAATTAAAATTAATTAATTTATTAATTTATTTTAAAATTTTAAAATAAAAGGAGGTCTGAGAGCCTGAATCACAAACCAAAGCAAATGTTACAAAACATGAATTTTAGGAGTACAATATCTCAGCTTATTTTTCTTCTGCATGTATTCAGTGTACTGTCATAACTGATAATTTGCAAAAAGTGAATTGATCTAATTAGCACTTTTATAGAGTGTTTATTTCAATAAAGGTGGAAAACATTTTGTGCTTTGTACAGGGGTATAAAATTATTGCATTATTTCATGTGTGTGTGAGAGTTTCTATCATGGAGGATGTTTTAATCAGACATCTTGATGTATTTGAAAAGTAAATAAATACAAAATTTTGCATGTATATTAAAAAACAATGTGATGGAAGGTGTTATATGATTTGGAAAAATTCATGTGTTGAAGGCTTAGTGCCCAATACAGCAATACCCAGGGGTGGGGCTTAGATCATGAGGGTTCTAATCTCATTAATGAATTAATCCATTTGATGGATTAATAATTTGAATCAACTACTGGGAGGTAAACTGTAGGCAGGTGGGGCATGATTGGAAGAAATAGGTCACTAAGGGTCCTTATCCCCTTCCTCTCTGCTTCCTGACTGCCTTGAGCTGAACACCTTTGCTCCACCACACTCTTCCACTATGCAGTTCTGCCTCACCTCAGGCCCCAAGCAATGGAGCCAGCTTACCACCACGGACTAAATCTGTAAGCCAAAATATATCTTTTCTCCTCTAAGTTTTTTTCTGTCAGGTATTTTGGTCAGAGCAACAAAAAGTTGACAAACACAGAATGCATGGAAAAAAATCCATTAAGCTCCTGCATGAAGATGGACTTCCACAGCTGAGTCAGTCTTTGATTGATGGTCACTATAAAGTTTATCCTTGGTTTTACGTTCTTTCTCTTGCTACTTAAGAATGCATAGCAGAGGCTGGGCACTGCGGTGAACACCTGTAACCCAGAAGCTCTGGAGACTGAGACAGGAGGATATCGAGTTCAAAGCCAGCCTCAGCAAAAGCGAAGCACTACGAAACTCAGTGAGACTCTGTCTCTAAATAAAACACAAAAATAGGGCTCGGGATGTGGATCAGTGGCCTAGTGCCCCTGAGTTCAATCCCCAGTACCCGCCCCCCCCAAAAAAAGAATTTGTGGCAACTAAGAAACAAAAACCCTAAGAGATGGACAAACTCAAGACAGTGAGAAGTGAATAAAAAAACTTTCATCCAGAAATCTGAATCTACAAAGGGTATGAAGATAATAGAATTTTAAATCTAATTAGTAAGGAGTACTGAGGTAGGCTAAAAGAAAAAAAAATAGCTAAGAAGGAGACAAAAAGGAAGGACAAAGAAATATCAAAAGTTCCACATATTTTTCCTAGTCTGTCATTTTCCATGTTAGTTCTTCTCCCAACCGGGAAAAATTTCCAGGAAAACTGTAAATCTTAAGAGCAACCATAAATTCACTCACTCATGAAAATTACCTTGTGCACTGTCAATTGGCCCATGCAATAAACAGACTAAACAAAGAGAGATACAATGTTTTAAGAAACTATAACTTGAGGGCTTTCCAACATTATCTACTGATCAGAATAACTGATCAGATAATGGAGACTATATCAGCCTAAGGATCCTAAGAACAACCACACCACCATAAATCATTCTTGTGATCACCAGACTGATGTCATCCCTACATACCTTCCCAAGTCCAACCCTCATCAAATTTTCTTTCAAGGCTGGAATTGTAGCTCAGTGGTAGAGTGTTTGCCTAGCACATAGGAAGCACTGGGTTCTATCCTCAGCATCACATAAAAATAAATTAATTAAATATAGGTATTGTGTCCATCTACAACTAAAATATATATATATATGTATATATATTTTTAAAGAACCCAAAAACTCTCTTGAGATGGCCTGCTCTCTTCAGATGACAGCCCACACTCCCCCTTGATTGTGCATCTTCTTGCTTAAATAATTTGTGTCTCTGGCTGGCCTATGCTGAAATTCTTTTCCATCGAGTAGGTCATTTACCCCACCGGGCCCCACTTGTACTGAGTCAAGTTATACCCCTCTCTCAGGGAATTCCTTGGACCCTCTTCCAGTGACAGTATGGTAAGATACACACGCAGCCATTTCCTGCACTACATCTTAATGTTCAGCATTGCACCTTTTATGAGGCTCCTGTTCAGATGCAACACTCACTGTATAATCTTAAATTATCCAGAAGAAATGGGGTCACAATGAACTCTGGGTGGCATGCAAAAACTACTCACTTGAAAAGTCTGGTAGGGTAATCAGCCCCCACCCCTCCCCCACTCCCCGCAAATTAACTGACTTTAAATTGAGGGAATGCCTTATAATCAGCGGTGAGGACCCCCATTCCCTATGACTTTTCCCCCAAAATGGCACATTATGTAAAATATGCATTTCCGTAGCTAAAATATCCATATATTTCTGTGAAATTTGATACAGCAAGTCTAGTAACCAATAGTGAGGCAAATACAGAACTGAAATTGCATCTGTGGAATGATGGCTTTAACCCATACCCACATTTCAATTCTTGTAAAACCCAAAGGAATTCTTTACCAGTACTATAGTTCCTGGGAAGGAGGGCTTCAGGGCGGGGCTCACAGGCCACTTTCAGGGCACGGGCCACGAAGGCCCTAGACTGACAGTGCACAAAAAGCGGCGAGTCCCGCAAACCCAGAGGAGACTCTTCGCCAAGGCCTCCACCCCGGGCGGACCCAACAGAGAATTCGGCTTCCACTACTGGAAGTATAGACGATCCGGCGACCAGTACCCTCCGTACCTGAGGCTCATAGAGAACCACAGAGCAGGACGTGCCGAAGGCCAGAAGTCCTCCCGGCCCGGGGCTCCAGCTTAGGGCTCCCCGCACCCGGTTTGGGCAGCAAAACACGTGAGACGCCTCCAGCACTGGTGCCACCATGACGACAGCTGGTCAGCGGCCGTGACTGCGGCGCGCACTTCCGCCCAGGGAGCGGAACTACTCGCGCGGCCGCCTCTCC